>NC_135642.1:22012085-22314794 GCF_053574225.1 Canis aureus
GTTGGTGGGAATGCAAATAGGTACAGCCACTGTTGTGGATAACAGTATGCAGATTCCTGAAAAAACTTAAATACAGAATCACCACATAATCCAGTAATCCCACTGATGGGCATTTACCCAAGAAAAAACACTAATTTGAAAAGATAAATGCACCCCCTATATTTACAAGATTATTTAGAATTGTCAAGATACGGAAGGAACCTAAAAGTCCGTCAATAGATGAGTGGATAAAGAAGATATGGTGTACATGTACACACCCAGAGGAATATTACTCACCATAAAAAAGAGTGAAATATTGACATTTGCAAGAACAGAGATGGACCAAGAGAGTAAAATGCTAAAGGAAATAAGTCAGTTAGAGAAAGACAAATACCACATGATTTCCCTCACATGTGGAATTTAAGAAACAAAACAAAGAAAAAAAAAGAAAAACAAACAGACTTAATACAGAGAACAAACTAGTGGTTGCCAGAGGGGAGGTGGGTGGGGAAATGAGTATAACAGGTAAAAGAAATTACAAGTCTGCTTATTAGGATGAGCACTGAGTAATGCATAGAATTGTTGAATCACTGTATTGTATACCTGAAATCAACATAACCGTGTGCTAATAATACTTCAATTAAAAAAAAAAAAGAATATAGGGATGCCTGGGTGGCTCAGCGGTTCAGCTTCTGCCTTCAGCTCAGGGTGTGATCCTGTGGTCCCAGGATTGAGTCCCACATCGGGCTCCCCGTGGGGAACCTGCTTCTCCCTCTGCCGGTGTCTCTGTCTCTCTGTCTCTCTCTCTCTCTCTGTGTCTCTCATGAATAAATAAATAAAATCTTTTAAAAAATGAATATATGAGGGAAATCAACTACAAAAGAAAAAGCTACAAAACGAACAATACTTTTTATAAGTAATTTTAACAGTTCATTTGTCTCATTTAGAGAAGGGTGGGCATCTTATAATTTGTATTAATGTACTATTCTGAATTCAATCCAATTACATGGATTTTAACATATTTTTTAGAAGAATTATATTTCATTTGATCATGTCCAGATACAGACCTGTTAAAGAGCTAAACTGTACAGTGAGCAAATTCAGTATCTTTAAGTCTGTCTCAGACTTAAAATCAAAATTAGTCTGTAACATATAAATGAATAATGATGTGCTAGTAACTGCTTACATACTACCGAATGGTCACATGACTCATTCACACAAACATTTAGTGAATGCAGGCAGGCACTATATGAACTGCTGCAGATATAGTTGGAACAAGGGAAGGAAGAGATAGAGACAACAAAATATCTTTCCTAGTTGCACAAAGATTATACTCTAGAAGTAAAGACAACAATAAATAAAGATACAAATTATTGTTTTAATACAATTATGATAAGTGCCACAAATGAAAAAGCATAATGTATTTCCTTGGGAGGTTTGACTTTGGGAGGTTTCCTTAAAGAAGTGGTATTTTGGGGCAGCCCAGGTGGCTCAGCGGTTTAGCACCACTTCAACCCAGGGCCTGATCCTGGGGTGCCAGGATCAAGTCCCGCATTGGGCTCCCTGCATGGAGTCTCCTTCTCCCTCTGCCTCTGTGTCTCTGCCTCTCTCTCTCTCTCTCTTTCTCTCTCTCTCTCTCTCTCTCTGTCTCTCATGAATAAATAAATAAAATCTTTAAAAAAAAAAAAGCGATATTTCAATGGAGAGCTGAAAGATACCATAGATGGCCAAGCAAAGAATAGAGAAGGATGCTTCCCCAGAGAGCACAGAAAGGCCTGAAAGCAATCGAGAGTTTGGCACATTCAAGGCTCTGAAAAGCCAGTAGTATGACAGGTGTTAAGGTGGGAACAAGCTGGAGTACACACTGCTATATCCTACAGCAGAGCCTTACCATGCATGGTAAGGACTATGGTCTTTATCCCAGGAGCAACAGGAGTCATGAAAATCTTATGAGAGTAATACATTTGGGGGACCCTGGCCTCTGGGAAAACACAGGATTACAGGAAGGTTTCAAATGCCTGTAAGGTTCCAGAGGCAAGAAGATGCTAACTTGGCTTAGAGGGAGTGAAGGGGCAGAGAAGTGGGCTTTACCCCTAAAGACCTCAGCTTCCTATGATCTCAAAGATGGCTGGAATCCTGTAATTCTAGAAGTGTTTAAGTTTATATTTTAATTTATGCACATACCTTTCAATACACATCTACACTGTCTTCTCCATGTTATAGGTCATTTGACATAATTAACTACTGCCTCTTTCTAGAGTTTTTTCTCTTTCTGATTTCTCTAGTGTCACATTCTCCTGTTTTCCATCTATCTTAGTGGCCACTCCTTCTCAGTGGCTTCTCCCCGTTTTCCTCCCCTTCTTAGTATTCGAGGATTCTGGGGTTTCATCCTAAACCCTATTCCCTTCTCCAGCATACATTTTCTAGTTAATTTCACCCAGCCCCATAACTTTATAAACACCATCTTTTGCCTAATGAATTCAAAGTTGGAATCCATAACTCTGACCTCTCCAGGGAACTCCTACCTTTTTTTTTTTAATTTTAATTTTTATTTATTTATTTTTGGGGGGGAACTCCTATCTTATTCTATTTCATATCTTAACCAAAATGCATACTCTAATCTAGCCTCTACACTCCAGCATTCTGCTGTATTTTAACAAGCCCTAATTCTTATCCCAGAGCATTTATACTTGGTGTCCTCTTGGCCAAAAATACCCTTTCTTCTAAACTTCATACAGTTGACCCCTTCCAATTATTCAGTTCTCAGTTTAAAGTTACTTCCCCAGAACAGCATTCTCTAAAGATCATCCACTCTAACAGACACCAAGTCACACTACTATGTCATCCTGTCTTAATTTTCTGGATAGCATTTATTAATACATGATTTTTTTGTCTTTCCTCACAACAAGTTAAGTTGCATGCACACAGCAACCTTATCTATCCTCTTCATCATGAGACAGACAACACAGAACAGCTCAGGGCATGTGGTGTTCAAAAAACATTTGCTAAACACATGAAAGTTGTTAATTTCAAGTAAAATTTTCTTCAAAAATGCACTATGAAATAGAGGACAAATTATATATATATACATATATATGCATGCACATATGTAAAATTTTACATAAATATGACAGAGTCTATCATGATGTGAATACAACTGTGATAAGATTCTTGTATACTTTGCAAGTATCAATTACTGAAATCCTGAAGTGCATTTTCTTAGATAAATTTTCTAAGATAAAAGGTACATCAGACAATATATATGTCAAAATACATGTTTTAAGGAAAACCTGACTTTATACAATAGTGCCGTTAATTTTTTTTGAAAAAGGGTAGAAGGAAGATATGCTTCAAATGTAGCATAGCATGCGCAACAATGCCCAAGCTGATGTCAGGGAATGACTAACTAGGAATATTATACAGCTGCATTCCAGCTACTAGAGTACCTCTCTGATCACAATGAGTTGGTCCTATATTAAATCATCACGACCTCACCTATAACAGATTCATTAAATCAAAGGAGACTAAGTTTACTAATCATCTGTGCGTATATGCTAACCCATATGAGTAACAAAAAGAACAAATCTGTGGCTAAATCAAGTTTTAGAAGTAATGGGACACTGGTTTTTAAAGATCAAGGCTTTAAAAGTGCCTAGTTTTAGAGATCAAAGACAAGAATTATATTCTTTTTCAAACTATTTTTCCTATTATTTGGATGTTTTCTTTTTATTAACCATGCTTTTCTCTGACATGGAAAATTCTTGTATCTCCATATTCTACCCAGAAATATTAAATATTAGGGCCTTTTTTAATTTGCAGGTGATTTAACTGGCTTATCAAGTTTTTCAGTGTTTGTTTTTAAAATCTAATTTTTTTCCTCTAATTTACTTGTTATTTATTTTCTCCTATTGTCCTTTGGTTCCTTACTATCTACTCTGCCAAACTGTATAGGTCGCTCTGTTATCTGTGTGGAGAAAGGAGAGGGAGAAAGGAGAAGGAGAAAGTAGGGAAAAGGGAGACAAAAGAGAAAGCCAAAATGTCAAGGAACTACTGGCAGCCTCTAGGGCCTGAAAGAGCCCTCCAACCAAGAGCCAGGAAAAGACCAACCCCTCAATTATATGGCTACAAAGAAATAAACTCTCCAACAACCTGAGTGAGCGTGGAAAAGATTCTGTCCTCGTCATGTCTCTGAGTGAGAACTCAGTCCAGCTGGTGCCTTTACTGCAGCCTTTAAAGTCCCAGACCAGAGCATCTATCCAAGCCACACCTAGACATGTAACCCACAGAAGCTGAGATAGTAGATGTGTGGTTTTAAGCTGCTGTCTATAGTCATTTGTTACGCAATAAGAGAAAACTAAAACAGACGCCTAGTGATAAGTACTAGGAATAAAATTAAAACAGGAAAAGCGAATAAGAAGTATCATGGGAGGTGGGATATAATTTTTAAAAAGGTGCTTTAGGAAGAGCTTCACTGAGACGGTGACATTGAAGACATTCAAGGGAAAAGCCATGTAGGTCTCCGGAAGGACAAGTTTTTGGATGGAGGGAAAAACAAGTACAAAAGCTGTGTTTAAAAAAAAATCATAATGGGGGGATCCCTGGGTGGCTCAGCGGTTTAGCGCCTGCCTTCTGCCCACGACATGATCCTGGAGACCCAGGATCGAATCCCACGTCAGGCTCCTGGCATGGAGCCTGCTTCTCCCTCTGCCTGTTTCTCTGCCTCTCTCTCTCTCTCTATCATAAATAAATAAAATCTTTAAAAAATAATCACAATGGGTGTGTTGCTGAAGTAAGGTTTCCAAGGAGGAGAATAACAGGAGATAAAGTCAAAGAAGTGATAGGAATGTGGTAAGCATAGGGCGGCCTGGAAAGCCATCATAAAGACTTGGGTTTTTACTGAATGTAATGGGAAAGCTTTTGACAGCTTTGACCAGAGGAGTGACATTATCTGACAAACATTTTGAAAAGATCACTCTAGCCACTGGTTTGAAAACACACTGTACAGGAGCACAGCAAAAGTTGGGAGAACCAATTAAGAATTTAATACAATAATACACGTAATAAGTGATGGAGGCTTCAAATAGATAATAACAATGGTGGTGGTATAGAAGTGAGCAGACTGTGGATATATTTTGAAGGTAGAAACGTCAAGGGAGTACGGGGCAGGGGCAGAGATCAGGAATTCCATTTTAGATACATTTACTTGAAGACATGTATTAATTTTATGTGTGTATGTATGTATGCATGTGTGTATATACATATATATGTATGTATGTATAAAACAATCAGCCTGGAGCTCAGAGGAGAGGTACAGGCAAAAGATACAAATCTGAATGCACTTGAAGCCATGAGATAAGATGAGATCACCAAAGGAGTGAGTACGGTCAGAGGAGAGGTCTAAGAAATTAGCCCTGGGGAATGCCAACATTTAAAAGTAGGGGAGAAAAAGTCCTACCAGCCAACTAATGAGGAGCAGCCAGAGTTGAAAAGCAAATCAAGAGTGTCCTGTGTGTCCTGGAAGTAAAGTGAAGAAAGTGTTCAAGAGGGAGGAAGTAACCAACTGTGTTAAATCATGCAATTAGGTTAAGAAAGAACTAACCACAGGATTCAGTAACAGGAACTCACTAATGACACTTTCAGAAGAGTAGTAGTGAGTATACAAAACAGAAAATGAGGAGAAAAACTGGGAGACAGCAACTATAAGCAACTCTTTGAAGGTGCCATAAGGACAAGGAAATGTGACCTGAGAGAAGGTCAAGAGAGGGTTTTTGGTATTGTGGTTGTTTCAGAATGGGAATGGACAAGGTTATAGCATGTTTGGTATGCTATGCTGTATTAGTGAACCCGGGCTACCATAACAAAATACCATAGACTGGGTGGCTTAAACAAATGTGTTTTCTCATAGTTCTGAGGCCTGGAGGCTGAGATGAGGTTGCAAGCATGGGTAAGTTAATGAGAGCTCTCTTTCTAGCTTGTAGGTGACTACCTTCTTGCTGTGTCTTCACGTTGCAGAAAGAGAACAAGCTCTCTGGTGTCTCTTCTTATAAAAGTACTTACTATTCCTATCATGAGGGCCATGCTCATGCTACCTCATCTAACCTTAAGTACCTTTCAAAAGCTCCATATCCAAATACCATCACAATGGGGGTTAGGGCTTCAAAATATGAATGGGTTGGAGGGCCATGTTCAGCCCATAACATATGCCAATGTGATGGCCTAGTGGAGAAGGGAAAACTCATGGAGAAGAGAGGAGACAACTGAAATAGTGATGTCCCTGAGTAAGCAAGAGCACATGGGATCTAGCAAACAAGTGAAAGAAAGGCCTTCTATAAAAGCACCTGCATAGCTCAGTTGATTAAGCATTCAACTCTTGATTTGGGCTCAGCTCTTGATCTCAGGGTTGTGAGACTGAGCCCCACATCAAGGCTCCAGGCTGGGCATGGAGCCTGCTTAAGATTCTCTCTCTCCCTCTGCATCTACACTCCACCCCCAACTCAGATGCACTCTTAAAAAAAAAAAAAAAGCACAGACAGTTCACCCATGGCAACACAAAGGCAGGCAGTACACATAGGCAAAGATATTAGGAAGTAAACAGATACAGGTAGATGGTAGGAGCTTCCCAAAATCCTCTTCTGACTGCATTTATTTTCTCAGGCAAGAACCCACCATAAACAAATGCTGATGCAAATGGACTGCTACAAGGGAATCTGCCAATACTCAATAACACAGAGCTACACATAGACAATGCCTAGAGTCCATGCAAGGTGAGAAGTCACATCAGAGGCACTTGCATAACTCCAAGAAAACCACTAAGGACTACACCTAAGTGAAAGGATGAAACTGAGGGAGGAAAAAAAAACTCTGAAAAGGGATATGGCAAGGAAAGGTCTATCTACACCCAGACTCTGAGCGGAGGAGGGAGGCTCCACTGGGCATTTATAACCACAAGGCAGGCCTCACAAGACCGAAACTCACACTACCTACATGGCACAGCAACTTCCAAACTGAGAATTTAGATTGAGTTGGATTTGTCCCCCACGTACCTGGTAGAAGCTAAAAGAATGCACTCTCAACCAAGGCCTCAGAGAATCCCACAAACACACTTGCAATAAACATTTTCTCAGTGAAAAATGGTGCCTTGCTACCCAACACACCTGGACTAAAACCCTAGGTCTGCCTCCTGATTAGTTCTAGCTTCTCCAGAAAGTTCTCAAGCTGCAATTTCCTCTTCTATTGCTCAAGGAGAGTAGTACCTGCCCCATAGGCTTTGTGGAGGCACAGGTACATAACACTCAATCATTAGTAGTTGCTGTCATAATAGTAGTAGTAATTATTCTAATTATAAACTACTTGCAAGTTTTATTTAATAACAAAAAATTAAAATTGTCACTACCATTAAAGTACTCCTGCACCATCTACCCTCACCCCCCACATAACTCAACTCTAACCCTTTCTATGGAAAACTCACAAATCAAAGAATTAGTCACAATAAAAACTGGAAAAATGTATGCTTAGAATAATTACGAAAATAATACATATAAATATTTAAGGAATTAAAGAAATTTGTAAGATAAACTGAAGCTTAGAGGGAAAGTTACAGTGTTAAACACATATACCACAAATTTCTAAAAACGGCTAAATATCCATCTAAAAAAGTTTGAAAAAAAATAGAAGAGCAACTGAACAGAAATTAATAAAACAGAAAAACAGACATATAATACACAGGTCTACAAAACCAAGTTAGTTCTTCAAAAAGACTTAAAAAATTGATAAACTGTTAGTGAGATGAATCAAGAAAAAGAGAAGGCACAAATAACAAATATCAAAAATGAAAATGAAATCATCACAGTTTTACAGATATTAGAAAGGTAAGATGTTCTGCAAAATTTTATCCCCATAAATTTGAAAATATAGAGAAAATTGGCAAATTCTAGGTAACTTACCAAAACTGACATAAAAGAAATATATGTATGGAACCAGAAAAGACACCAAATAGCCAGAGGAATGTTGAAAAAGAAAACCAAAGCTGGAGGCATCACAATGCCTGACTTCAAGCTGTATTACAAAACTGTAATCATCCAGACAGTACAGTACTGGCACATAAACAGACACACAGATCAATGGAACAGATTAGAGAACCGAGAAATGGACCCTCAACTCTATGGTCAACTCATCTTCAACAAAGCAGGAAAGGATATCCACTGGAAAAAAGACAGTCTCTTCAATAAGTGGCACTGGGAAAATTGGACAACCATGTGCAGAAGAATGAAACTAGACCAATCTCTTACACCATACACAAAGACAAACTCAAAATGGTCGAAAGATCTAAATGTGAGATAGGAATCCATCAAAATCCTAGAGAACAAAAGCAACAACCTTTTTGACCTTGGCTGCAGCAACTTCTTGCTAGATACATCACCAAAGGCAAAAGCAAAAATGAACTGTTGGGACCTCATTAAGATAAAAAGCCTCTCCACAGCAAAGGAAACAGTCAACAAAACTAAAAGACAACCTACAGAATGGGAGAAGACATTTGCAAATGACATATCAGATAAAGGGCTAGTATACAAGATCTATAAAGAATTTATCAAACTCAACATCCAAGAAACAATCAATCCAATCATGAAATGGGCAATAGACATGAACAGACATTTCTCCAAAGAATATCTATACATGGCCAACAAACACATGAAAACATGTTCCACATCACTTGCCATCAGGAAAATACAAATCAAAAGCACAATGATACGATACCACCTCACACCAGTGAGAATAGCTAAAATTAACAAGACAGGAAACAACAAATGTTGACAAGGGTGTGAAGAAAGGGGAATCTTCTTACAGTGCTGGTGCAGCCACTCTGGAAAACAGTATGGATGTTCCTCAAAAAGTTAAAATAGAGCTACCCTATGACCCAACAATTGCACTACTAGGTATTTACCCCAAAGATACATAATGAAACAACAAGACACTGAACCCCAATGTTCATAGCAGCAATGTCCACCACAGCCAAACTGGAAGGAGCCACAATGTCCTTTGACAGATGAATGGATAAAGAATATGTGGTATATATATGCAATGGAATATTACTCAGCCATGAGAAAGGATGAATACCTACCATTTGCTTCAACATGGATAGAACTGGAGAGTATTATGCTGTGTGAAATAATCCAACTGGAGAAAAACAATCATCATATGGCTTCACTCACATGTGGAATATAAGAAATAGTGAAAGGGACTATAAGAAAAAGGAGGGAAACTGAGCAGGGAGAAATTAGAGAGGAAGACAAACCATGAGAGATTCCTAACTCTGGGAAACAAGCAAAGGGTTACAGAAAGGAAGGAGAGTAAAGGGATGGAGTGACTGGGTAATGGGCACTAAGGAGAGCACTTGATGGGATGAGCACTGGGTGTTATATTAGATGTTGGCAAATTGAATTTAAATAAAGTATTTTTTAAAAAAAGAAATATAAAATATGAATAGCCCTATGACTATTTAAAAACCAAAATCTGGGCAGCTTGGGTGGCTCAGCAGTTTAGCGCCGCCTTCAGTCCAGGGCATGATCCCAGAGACCCGGGATCGAGTCCCACGTCAAGCTCCCTGCATGGAGCCTGCTTCTCCTTCTGCCTGTGTCTGTGCCTCTCTCTCTCTCTGTCTCTGAATAAATAAAAAAAAAAATCTTAAAAAAATAAAATAAAATAAAAAATAAAAACCAAAATCTACAAAGAAAACTCATGGTCCAGATGGCTTTACCAGCAAATATTTGAGAATAAAACTACATCAATCTTCAATAGTGGTTCATTAATTATAACAAATGTATACTAACGTATGTTAAGAATAGAGGGAATTGGGTGTGGGATATATGGAAACTCTCTGTACTACCCTCACAATCTTTCTGTACATCTTTTTTTTTTTTTTTTTTTTTTTTTATTTATTTATGATAGTCACACAGAGAGAGACATAGAGAGAGGCAGAGACATAGGCAGAGGGAGAAGCAGGCTCCATGCACCGGGAGCCCGACGTGGGATTCGATCCCGGGTCTCCAGGATCACGCCCTGGGCCAAAGGCAGGCGCCAAACCGCTGCGCCACCCAGGGATCCCTCTTTCTGTACATCTAAAACTATTCTAACATAAGAAATTTACTAAAAATTTAAATATCCTACAATTTTAAAAAAAGACTACACTGATCTTGCATAAACTCTTTCATACAGTAGGTAATAGAAAACTTTCCAATCCATTTTACGAGGCCAGCATGACACTGATATCAATCTGTCAAGGACATTTCAAAAAAAGGAAAAATTATTTGCCAAATCTCATTCCAACACATAGCTCTCACAAATCCTAAATAAAACATTAGCAAACCAAATCCAGCAAGGATAATGCATTATAATGAAGTTGGGGTTATTCCAGAAACACAAGGTTTATTTAATATTTGAAAATAAGTCCATCTATTTCCTTATTCAAAGAGTAAAAATGATAACCTCATTAGATTCACGAAAAATATTTCCTAAGATTCAACAACATTTGTCTTTTTAAAAAAAACAAAACCCACAACGCCTGGGTGGCTCAGCGGTTGGGCATCTGCCTTTGGCCCAGGGCGTGATCCCAGAGTCCCAGGATCGAGTCCCGTGTCGGGCATCCTACATGGAGCTTGCTTATCCCTCTGCCTGTGTCTCTGCCTCTCTCTCTCTCTCTGTGTGTGTCTTTCATGAATAAATAAACAAAATCTTTTTTTTTTAAACAAAATCTTTAAAAAAATAAAATTTTAAAAACCCCTCTAGGAACTATAAATAAGGTAATGTACTTTATCTGAGAAAGAACTACAGTAAACATAATTAAAGGCAAAGAGTAAAAGGTATCCTTTTGAAACTGGGGACAAGAAAAAGATACCTACTCTTACTACTTTTATTCAACATTATACTAGAGGTCCTAAACACCATAATAAAAAAAGGAAAAGATATACAACATTTGAGAGAAAAGATGAAATAAAACTCTCATTATTCACAGATAATATGATTATGCACATACAAAACCAAAGGAATCTACAGAGGGTTTATTAGAATCAGGGACTTTAATAAGACTGCTAGGTTTAAACCAAATATATAAAAATTGATTGTATTTCTATCTACTACTAACAATTATAAAATGAAATTTATGTAATGATGCAATTTATAACAACACTGGAAGTATGAAATATCTAGGAATGAGTCTAATAAATGTTTAGGGCCTCTACAAAAAAATATTTTAACACAATACTGATAAAAATAAAAAGCTCTAAAAAATAAATAAAAAATAAAAAGCTCTAAAATAAATGAAGGGCTATGTTACATTCATGATGGGAATTCAACTGTAAAGATGTCAATTCTCCCCAACTGACCTACTGAGTCAATGAAAAACTAATCAGGGGATCCCTGGGTGGCCCAGCGGTTTCGCGCCTGCCTTTGGCACAGGGCGTGATCCTGGAGTCCCAGGATCGAGTCCCAGGATCGAGTCCCGCGTCGGGCTCCCGGGCTCCCGGGTTCCCGGCATGGAGCTTGCTTCTCCCTCTGCTTATGTCTCTACCTCTCTCTCTCTTTCTATGTCTATAATAAATAAATAAAAATAAATCTTCAAAAAAAAAAAGAAAAACTAATCAAAATCACAAGAGATTTTTGTTAGTTTTTTAAAAATTATCAGGCTCATCCTAAAATTTACATGAAAATGCAAAAGGCCTTGGTGAGGATTGAAAAAAAAGGGAACCCTCCTGCATTGGTGGTGGAAATGTAAACTAATACAGCCACAGTGGGAAAGAGGGTGGATGTTCTTCAAAAAATTAAAAACAGAAATACCATCTTGTCTGGTAAAAATTCCACTACTGGGTACTTATCCAAACGCTATTTTGAAAATACAAAGGGCTAAGAATAGAAAAGATCATCTTAAAGTTGGGAAGATTTGCTGCATCAGATATGAAGATAGAACAATTAGGATAGGTGGCACTGGTATAAGAAAAGACAATGAGAGAAAATAACCCAGAAACAGACACACAAACATGGACATTGGATTCTGTGACAAAAGTGGTACCACAGAGCAATGGAGAAAGATGAGGCTTTTCAATAAATTGTGCTGGACAACTGGATATCCACAAAGGAAAAAATCCAACTTGACTTCTTCCTCAAACCAAATCTAAAAATTATTCCACATGAATTTTAGTCATAAATGTGGAAGACAAAAAGAAAAAAAAACCAAACAAATGTTCAGAGTTTGGCCATAGGTTCTTGTCTGAGATCTCCTAACCCGTGGGGCCTGTGGATAGAATTCAAGATATAAAAGGTATTTCTGATAGATCCTGTATCCTCTCACGTCTTAGCATTTTAGTGTGCCAAACCTAAGTGACTGTGTCTATATTTTTGCCTGAGGTTTTCTAGGAGTTGTTTCGAGTGCTGAAAATTAATGCCCTGCCCCTAGCTCCAACCAACAACTGATATATATGAGGAATATGGGTGAGGAACAAAGACAATGTTGTGAGGAACCAGTTACCTAGAGATCCAAGTCTGTTAATTCCTTGCATGATAACACTCCCTTTATGAAGCACCTTCACTTCCCTGCCTCAAAACCAATATATTTCTTGGTGATCATTCCCCATATTAATTATTTATACTCGAATTCTTGTCTCGGGATCTGCTTCTTGAGAAACTGAGACATCTGAGACCCAAAGTTACCATGAACTTGAGTGGTGAAAAACAATTACTTCTCTATTTTCATAACTGCTAACTGGAAATGCTAAATTCCAGTTATGCATATAAGCAACAAACCAAAGCAGTGTTAGTGGCACCCACGACCTTGTCTCCAACAGAAATTACAGATATTTTAATATTACATGACAGTTGCTGTAAATATCTCAAAATGTTTTTTACATCCCTTGCTACTTTGAAACTGTGAGTTATTAGTAACTACTGAAATGCATGTAACTGCGGTCTTTCTGCCTATAATATTGTGCATTCTTCCTGTCTATTATGTCACCTGTTGAGCAACTATCTCTGGGCCAACTAATTACTCAGCCACAAAACAGTTAAGTGTTCTACAACTAGAGATCAACTCAAAAAGGGTGAATTCTTGGAAAACCTATTCTTGCCTTGTAGTGTAATATAAAAGCTTTAATTTCATATACAACAACTATGTACAATTAAACTTTACCTCGTGATTTTTAAACGTCATTTTTTGTTACTGAAGCATTAACTAAGAATTACACAAATGATTATCAAAAATTTATTTTTTATATCTTGATGCTGTATTTCAATAACTTTACGGTATAATTTTTGTAAGTTTAAAACCATGCAAAACTAAACATTATGCTATTTGGGAAATTTATACATGTGAAATTATTTTAAAAAACAATTAAACTGTAAAATTCAAGATTCTGGTTGTCTGGTGGGGGAGGAAGCAGATGATGCAAGCAAGAAGATAAGGAACCTATCAGTTTTATTGTTCTTTGCCCCAAATTAGATGGTAGGTAAATGTGTATTATACTACATATATATATTTCATATTTCATATATATTCCTTTACACTTATGAAATATTTTGTAACTAAAATGAACATTCATAGAAGAAAAACTTCTTGAAAATTAACATGTGACAGCAGAAAAAAATTACTTCAAAGTTAAAATGGAAAAATGCTCCGGAATTTAAATTAAAAAATGAAGAAATGAAAAAACTGGAAGAGAAGAGAAAAGGTAAATTAGAAGGTCAGTAAAAAACGATCCACCTCTGAGTTAAGGGGAAATTCAGAAAGAGAAACCAAGAGAACATGAAGAGAAGGAAAAAAAAAAGAAATAATACAAAGTAATCTCCTGAACTGAAGAGTTTTCAGATTAAACAAGTCTACCAAATTACCTGAGCACAAAACTCTTTTTCCCTTAGAGGTATACCCTTAAAGTATTTATACATGACTGACCCATCCACGACATCATCTGGAAATCTCAGAACATTAGGAATAAGGGGAAGGTTTTTAAAACCTACAAACTGGAGATGGGAGGGGGGCGGGGGGGGGGGGGACGCCAGAGTGGGAGATTGCTTCTCAAATAGCAACCCTGGTGGCTAGAAGGGAACGGAACCAGGACATAAAATGTTATGAGAGAAAAATTTCAAACTAATTCTATGTCCAGTCAAATCAAGCATAAAAGAAGAATAATTGTGTAGGCTTATAACACCTTAAAAAAATTTTGCCCATTCACCCTTCTCAGAAACTTACTTAGAGGGTATCTCCATCAGAGCAAGGAAAGAAGACAAATGATGCTAAGAAACAGGGCAAAGAGAATCTCCTAAGGTTGGTAAAAGAAAATTCTGCTATTTTAAGCTTGGAGAGTAACTAAGCCAGAGTAGGGCAGAGAGAACACACATTTTCAGGACCCCCTCTAGGTGGGGACGGAGAGGAGATCCAAAGACTGTCAGAAGTTTGCAGATGAATTAAGTATGTAGAAAATGAAGCAAATAGTAAAACAAAGTAACTGGTAACTCCAAAGTAATTGTTCTGTGAAGAGTACTTTACCCAATCGTAATAATGTGAACATTTACCCAAATATCATGAGCTATCTACAGCAGGAAGATAGGAGGAAAGGAAGTGAACATGTGTATGTGGTAGAAGTGGAGATGGGGATGGGGGCAAGCAGCTAAAGGGCTCAGATCTCAGCTTCCATAGTAGGAAGGCAAGAGGAGATACATAAAACAAAGGAAAAAAAAGTCAAGAGATAGAGCATAAGCAAGTTGTTTAGGCACATGAAAAGAAATACCAAAATACTCAATTTGATGTATAACTGCCTCTAGGACACAGAAATTAACAACAGGGTCAAAAAAGTGCTTCTTTTCATTGTGAATCTAGTAGTACTATCTCGCTTTTTAAGTTACTTACATATACTGTTCTTTAAACATAAAAATTAATTTCAAAAAAATGTAAATATTAAAGAAAGGTTAAATAATAATAATAGTAGTAATAATAATAATAATAGCCATTTATTTTCCCAAGCACATACTACCTATGGGAAACATGCCAGATTCTTTCACAAATACTATTACTATTCCCTCAGGTCAGTTTTGCAAAGTAGGATTATCCCAATTTCACAGACAAGAAAACTGAAAATGAAAATAAAAAAGGAACACTTTTAAATGTTTTGTTTCTTTTATGTTTTATTTGGTCCTTTACCTTTCCAGCAGTAGCAAAATATTCACCATCAGGGGACCATTCCATCAAATGCACAGATACTGAGGTCCTAAAAAAAAACAAAGTTAAACAGTCAGCATTTTAAAAATCTAGAACACTGTATATGTAAATGGTCAAAATCTATATATAAATGGTCAAAATAAGATTTTCATAACTAGAGTGTTTTCTAAAAATAAAAAATTTCACCTCCCCAAAAATATAAATTAATTAATAAAACTAATCTGAAGTTTACTTTGGGGGTCCAAAGAATACAATCAACATGCAGAAAAGATATCTTCACCTATATGTCCTACCAACATCTTAAATATAACATGTTAAAAATTGAGCTCACCATCCTCCCTGGCTAATCGGTCCCCTTCACATAATCCATATTGTCAATGGTACAGCCATTCTTCCACTAAAGAACAGCTGGCAACTTTCATCACATCTTCCCCTTCCCCACCCATATCTCATCCATTAATGAGTAATTTCCACATGTCAACCTTATCTACTCAAGTCCTGAGGTTATAACTATGTAAATATTTTTGTTTTTAAATAATCAACTGCAACATAGACTGAAGGGTAATATTATAATGGGTTTTTGGTTAGAAAAGGTCCACTTCCTAGGCTTCTAAATGTAATAGTACTATCACTGTGGAAAGGGAATATATTTTAGGAAGCTTTTTTTAAAATTAATGAACAAAACAATTCAGATACTAACTTGCACTGCCAGATGCACTTCCAATCATTTAAAACTGGAGGAATTTTATTATCAATTTCTTCCTCCTCTTCCAGAATGTCACCTCCTGGAGGAGCCCACAGCTGAATAGAATCAGTTGCTGTCAACAATCTGTTATCTGAAATTTAAAGAAAGTTCTGATGAATAAACAAGAATTATATGGATAAAGAAATGAATATGTGGGCTTGTCTTTAGTTCTATAAACTATTCTGCAAAGAATAAGCAATACTGTCTATGAAAAATAGTTGGGGCATATCCATTTTAAAGTTCTAAGAATCCACTACCCAAGAAAGAGTAGTTCTCAGGAGAGACATGAGAACAAAAAAAGAAAAGATAGTACTGGCAAAGGGCTATTGTATGTCACATAAATCTTAAAAAAAAAAAAAAAGTATAACAAAACAAACCCAAAAAGTTCTGATATATAAACACAGAATGTTCTCAGGATATACAACTTAACTAAAGATTAATGAAATTTGTTTTTCTATGCGGACCATAAAAATTGCCCTCATTAATCATGACTGTAAAAAGAGGCAACAGCCATTATCATTAGAGGCTTCTAATCTTTCAAATTTAAAGACAATTAATTTCCTAAAACACAAATAATAAAATGAGATAGGGGTTTTATGGGCCCTATTTCTGATTTTATTTCAGTAACAGTAAAGTACAGCACACATTAACTAAGAAAACAAATCATCACTGTTTCTTGTAATAAGACATTCAAAGGCATAGGAAAAAGCACAGAACTAATAGTAAATTAAGCACTGTACAAAGCAGTGCATACCAACACTTATCCATAGCAAAAAATAAATATACTACTGATCATTTTCTTATTATGAGACTATATCACATTGTAATCATACATTTAAAATCCACATTTACTCTTCATAATCTCTAAATATAATTATTAAATACCTTGAGGGTCCCATGCTAAATTGTACGTCACAGAGCTCAAAAAAAACTGCCCAGTTTTAAGCCACTGACACTTGAGTTGCTGAAACATAGAAAGAAAAAAAAAACATAGGCTTTTTAAAGTAATTTCCACAAACACTACCACTGTATAATTTTCTTTGACTTAAGACCTTATGATCTAAAACAAAGATGTAGGGCAGCCAGGGTGGCTCAGCGGTTTAGTGCCACCGTCCAGGGTGTGATCCTGGAGACCCAGGATCGAGTCCCACATCGGGCTCCCTGCATGGAGCCTTCTTCTCTCTCTGCCTGTGTCTCTGCCTCTCTCTCTGTGTGTGTCTCTCATGAATAAATAAACTAAAAAATATATTTAAAAAATAAAAGATGTAAATACTTCACTATTATATTCGAAATATTGTTTCTAAAATAATATCCAATAGTTCCACTTATCATTTATTCTACCATAACAAGCGCGTGCCATACCCAAACAAAGCATATTATCTCAGGCTTCCTTCCATGTCTATAAACACATTCTCATACTTAGGATATGCTGCTTCTCTCTCCTCTACCTGCAAACCGCTATGCTTACATCAAGATCCAGCTACATCATCCCTTTTGCGGTGTGGCCTCTTCTGACACCCTGGCAGCACTCAGCACTCTGTATTCTACCATTATAACAGTGGTCACACTGGAGAATTATCCATTCATATGTCTGACTCTCCTATTAAATTCTAACTCTGCAGAGCAGTAATTATTCCATAATAAGCTTGTGTCCTGAGTAATGGAACTTGTGTCCTGTAATGGCTGGAACATATGCAGATGCTCAGTAAATGTTTGTGAAAACAAAATAAAAGCACATTAGAAAGAAATGTAAATTATCATAATCTGATGGACTCAAGGTCTAAAATAAAACTAGATATAGTTCCCAAAGTCAATAAATTTGAACTATACAATATATACAATCCACAAACCTATATTACACATGTCATATTTATTTGAATATTTCCGCGTTTTTTTCCTTACCATTTACATTCTAAAAGCTTTAAAAAGATTTAAAATGTAAAAAGCAAAGGCCTTTCCCATGAAATACAGTAAGTAAACAAAGTTCAGACATTTATTTGTGTAAATAAATATAAAATGTCCTTTTATGAAAGTATAGTGTAATGTAAAGCCATGTCACCCTAGGCAAGTTCTACATTAATTGCTTGGCAAGTAATAATAGTTTAATAAACAACAATTCCCTCTCTACTCATATTTTTTAAATACTTAATACTTCATTCAAGATATCATAACTATTGAGAATAACTGCAAAACCTGAATTTCATTATCCAAAACTATTTAAAATAATTGCAAAACCTGAATTTCACTATCTAAAAATAATTTTATATTTTTTAAAGAAAATGTTTTTTTTAACCCTACCACTGCTGATCAAACAAAAGTCAAAACAGTATTTCAAACACTGATTAACATCTATTTTTAGAGTAATAATCAAATCACTCCTACAACTAGAGAAATCCCTAATAGTCTTTTCTTTAGCATTTCTCACAGTGCAATATGTGGGCCAACTCCATAGCAGAAATTTTGAAGATGAGACCTGAAATCTGAATTTTAATATGTACCCTAAGTGACTCAAGCACTCTAAGATGTGACATCCACTTCCTAATACTATCATATTTTAAATTGCATCTATAAATTTAACTTAAAAACTGTTTTTTTGAAATATGAAAAGAAATTATCAAATACATATATTTAATGAAAAATATCAAACCTACTTTTTGAATGCATTTATGAATATTTTTTTAATTTACTACTAACTATATATATATATACTCTTGGCATTCAGATTTCACGCTGGTACTTTTGACTATTCATAAGTGATAATGGCGTTTTAATGTCCATAGTAATTTTTTAAGGGTTAACAATTCCAACCATATAAGGTTTTCTCAATTTTAAGTGGAATTAAACATAGCACCAGAATGAATCTAAATGGTTCTCAATGTAATATGCTAGACCACTCAGCTGATTAGTTTACCTAGTTCCTAACTCCTTCATTAAACAAGTATTTATCTACTTTTTTATTTTTAAAGATGTTATTTATTTATTCATGAGAGACACACAGAGAGAGAGAAGCAAAGACACGGGCAGAGGGAAAGGAGGTTCCCTGCAGGAATCCCAATGTGGGACTTGATCCCAGGACCCTGGGACCATGACCCGAGCCTAAGGCAGATGCTCAACCACTGAGCCACCCAGGAGTCCTAAACAAATATTGAGAAGCATCTACTATGTTCCAGATCCTGTTCTAAGTATTTCAGAAGCGTCGGTGAACAAACGAAACAGAGTTCCATACATACCCTCATGGAGTTCATACTTTAAACAGTAAATAACAAATAAACAAGATAAGTGCTACGGAAAAAAGTTAAAAATAGGAGGATGGGGGGATAAAATAAAGGTGGTAGAAGCAAATGACAGTTTTTAAAATGGGTGGACCCCCCCTAGAAGGTATTACTGAGCAGAGATTTACAGGATCTGCAAGAGCGGGCCCTGAAGCTAGCTAGAGAAACAAACTTTCCAGAGAAGAGAAAAAACAACTCAAAGACCCTAAGAGGGGAAAAGTAACTGTTCAAACAACAGTGAGAATGCCAGTGTGGTTGGAGTGACATCAGAGAGGACAGAAAGAGTAGGAGTTGAGCTCTGAGAGGTGGTAAGTGGTTACTGAAGTAAAGAAAGGCTACGGTCTATTCTAAGGCTTTTTGGCTTTGAGGCTGAGAGAAACACGGAGTTTTCAGGAGAGAAGTGTGTCATGACCTGCTGCTGAGAATAGAGAAGGGGAGAGAGGAACATAAAACATAGAGACTATGCTAGTAATCTAGACAAGAAATAACAGTAGTTCAACTAAGGTAGATCCAAATTAACAGGGGAAATCTTTTAAAAAAAATTTTTTATTGGAGTTCAATTTGCCAACATTTAGCATAACACCCAGTGCTCATCCGCCAAGTGCCCCTCTCAGTGCCCATCACCCAGTCACTCCAACCCCCCACCCACCTCCCTTTCCACTACCCCTTGTTCATTTCCCAGAGTTAGGTGTCTCTCATGTTTTGTCACCCTCATTGATATTTTCACTCATTTTCTCTCCTTTCCCTTTATTTATTCCCTTTCACTAATTTTTATATTTAACACAGGAAATCTCAATTAGCAGTACTGTAGAAAACTGGACTTCTAAAATATCTATATCCCTAGTGAATGTAAAAGATCTTACACCATATGGCACCAGACCAACTTCACATGGATATTCACCTTCAGCCCTAGCTTCTAAGGAGCTCCTTACTGCTACCCACCGGATTCTACACTTACCTCTAAAAAACGTCTACTACCATTTAATACTTACACAATTTCTCTTGTGAGAATTTATGCCCAAGGGCTCAAAAATACAAACAGCATTACCATATGAAGCTGCAATCTAAAAAGAAATGAACAAAGCATTAACATTTAGGAAAAGAAAACATCCTTTTCACATTAATAAATATATAATATATGTAATACAATATAATATATATGCATATATATAATACAATTACATATAATATAATCCCAATATAGTATTTATGATTTATTCCATTCCATAAATATAAGTGAAAAAGTACTGGACTTAAGAATCTCTTCTCCGTTGCCAAAATTCAGCAGGCTTTATTTTACATATCAAATACCAGGTTGATCTGTTCAAAGAAATCATCCTTTTCTATAAGAATTTTTTAAACATAGGAGCAACTTTATTAACAAAGATACATTTCAATGGCACATCTGTCAGAAATTTCATAATCCAGAGAAAATAATATAAAAACCACGAAAAGTAGTAAAAGACATCAAAAAAGTACTAAACAGGTATGCAAAATATATCAAATAAAATGACATTAATTATACCACAAAACAAAAAACACCAATGGGGAAAGCCATCTAGAAGGAATAGAGAAAATGGATGAAGGAGAAATCAGACTCCTCTCCAACTGGAAGAGAAAGAGCTGACATAGACATCTAAATGAACTGAAGTTAGAGATTTGGGGGCCAGCTGGATTTTGCTTCAGGACACACATCTGATAAAAAGGGACATAAATCCCTCTGTTCCTAGAAGATACCAGAACCTGTTTTACAGTAATTCCTTGAAAGCTAATTCTCAGCTCGTCCTCTTCTCAAAGGGGAATCAACTACAAGGAATAGACCAAAAACAACCTCTGCTGACATCCCCAAAGGTTAACCTATAAAACGAAATCACATATATGTTCTTTTAAGGCCAGACAAAAAGGTCTGTCATTTCAGAGCACTCTCACATGTAAGAGTGATTTTCACTGTTACTTAATATCTAACACTCTTTCCAAGAAAAAGCTTTTACTCCACAATGGTGGGGAGGAAGCTACTTACAATGCCCAGCTGAGGTAAACACTCAGGCAAAAAGTGTTATGAATGATCACATTCAACATGTCAGTGAATGAATAAATGATTACAATTACCTAACATAATAAGGTCATAAATGCAAAGTTATCACCACAAGGACTGGGAATAAAGGAAATAAAAGAAGACGGAAATAAAAACAATAAATCAAAAGTACCAGTTTTGCTTTTTTATTTTCAACCAGGTAAGGAAAAGTCGGAACATGGTTATGAACACCAAAGCCTTACATGTGAAAAAAAACTTTGCTCCCAGATAATTTTATTGTGATTGTCACCAGCACATAAATAATTTATTAAAACCCATCTCTGACAACTACCATACAATTCTAGACAGGTTTAAAGATACTCTATTTGGCTTAGGGAGATGAGCACTGAAAAATTAATGAAAGAAATCTGGTACTGTCAGTGCTTTCTAAAGAGTAAGCAACATTTAGGGGAAAAAAACTGAGGGAAAAAAATCAGAAAAGCAAGAAGCAATTATCAAAAACAGCAGGAAATTCAGTGTTTCAATACCAGGTCAATTATGTCACTAGACTGTCATATCATGCCACATTCATACAAATACTAAAGCTTGATACAAGCAACAGAGTGGGACACTAAAAAATAGTATAATAAAAATTTATTATTTGGCATGAATTTGTATCATTACTATTTATCTCCATGAAAATTCCGATTTTACATATCTTTGATAAAATTTGTTACTTCTCAGTAAAGAAAAAGTTTTCGAACATTAAGACTATTTAAATTATTACCCTAATTACATGAAAAGTCTCGTTTTTATATTGTATAGACATTTAACCCTTCTATACAATACTGGCCTTACTGAACTGCTAGAGTAGACAGCAAATATACTATACTTACTTTACATATAACCAAAATTTGATGTATATTACATTTGATGTGTATTTTGGGGAAGAGGTACATTTGATGAAATGTAAATTACTTCATTTTTAAATTTAAATTCAATTTGAAACTATCTCAAAAATAAGGCCTCTGTTTGAAAGTCTAAATGAATAAACTTTAAAATTCTTCATTCAACAAACTTTCATTAAATTAACAGAAGCTTTACAAAGCAGCTGCTATATGATGAATATATTAGACATTAACAATTAGCTAAACTTGATAAAAAAATTTGATGTTATTATAATTTGGGTGAGATAAGGGATGCTATGCAGAGAAGATGAAAGTTTACTTCCTTACTATTGGCTTAATAGTTGCTAGAACTATCAACTAGCATATCAGTATGCACAGAATTGTGAGGCCTAAGGATCTTTTAAGACCGTATAATGGGTAGAATAATTATCACATTACCAGCTTAATGGCTCCTTTCAATTTGTAGACATCCTATCACTTTATCCACCAATAACCATCTAGGCAAGCATATTAATAAGAAACTGTAGGTAAGCCTTGTATAAAAGGATAGGAATACATTAAAAGATGACATTTAATAAGGTAATTAAATCCCTTACTCTTCCATGTTGGTTAGAACACTCCACACAGCTGACTTGAATGTTTCCATGCTTAGCACCAGGAATGATCTGCACACATTCAAAGTCACTTGCCAAAATAACAATATCACAGCCTGATCCATACGCCTAAAAGAGAAAAATTTTACAGTATATATGAAACTTGTGAATTATACTTTAGATCTTACTGCCACAATACTTTGACACATTTTACAAAAATAGTTAATGTAAAAAATGAAGATATCAATTTACAAATAAGACAATAAAAGTCACATCAAAAATAAATAAGTAAAAGTCACATTAAAGAAAAACAGGATGATGACACCCCATGCATTATCTTTCAACAAATAGTACTAACAAAGAAAGAATTCCTCTAATTCTTAAACACTACAGCTTCTATCCCTGCAGATCATAAATCTTCCTGTTTAATCTTTTTTACTAAGCTCATCTTAGTAAACCCCCAAAGAATATAACCTCCATCTGAGGGTAATAAGGCAGTGAAGGCTGCAATTGTGTTCCAGGGTTCAAACCAGGCTTGAGAAAGATCAAGAAAGAAATTAGATGCATTTTCCAACACAAATCCACGTGGCTTAAAAAGCTAGTGAAGTAGGCATGAACCTTCAAGGCAGAATTACATGCACTAAGGCAAACTCACCAACTGCCTATCAGTGAATCCATGAGGCAGCCTGCCTGCCCCCTCCCCTCAACATCATGAGGCATGAGGGAGAGAGGAAATGAACCCAAAGTGGTTTCACACACACAAAAAAAAATTAATTAAAATAAATTTAACTTAATTTAAAAGTAAACTAGTTTATTTAAAATGTTGATAAGTGTAACTATACAATCTGCAAAATGAAACTCAAAATTAAGTTCCTGGAAAAGTCCCTTGTTCAACATAACTATAATAAGTAAAACCAAATGTTTCTTCCTATTGCCACACTTCTTGATGTGTGCTATTCCTGTTTTGCAACTTTATGAATTTTATGAAGACATAAAGGGCAGAGATTAAAGGATACTTTTCCTTTTTCTTTGGAACTCAACTTATGAGTAAGTATTCTAAACAACCTAACAATCTAATTCTCAAATGAAAAAGCCCTGTTAAAAGCTACATATATATACATGTGTGTATATACACTAACAAAATAATTTAACAATAATATATCCCACTATCTCTACACCTTTAAGCAATACAGTTCTGTCCTACAAAATATAGACATCCAACAGCCAGGGTTGACATGTGATGACATGACCAGCCGTATGTGGATAGGAAAGGTCCACATACAGCTGCTAATGAAAGAGGGAAATGAAACCAAAGACCAGGCAGGAAGACAAACACTACTTCTACTGATGCCTAAAATTTCCAACGTTGCCAAAATCCCGCTGTAACTAATATAAACCATCTTAAACTCATGTATTTATAAATACCAGAAAGTTCACCAAAAGAAAAACAAAGAATTTTAGGCAAGGGAAATATAGAAAAAAATCACTTATGGGAAGAAGTAACTACTTACACTCTTACAGACAAGGTGGATTTGGTATACCATGCATTCAAAAAAACTAACCTGAAAGGGAATATTGAGTGCAGGCAAAAGAAATGTTTGCATCACTCTGTTGATTTTTAAAATTATATTATTAGTCCTCACCACAAAAAAAGGGAAAAAATTCTGTAACTATGTATGGTGACAGATATTAACTGAACTTACTGTGGTGATCATTTTGCAATGTATACAAATATTGAGTCACTATTTCAGAGTTGTACCTCTGAAAGTAACATAATGGTATATGTCAATTAAACCTCAATAGAAAAAATTACATTAAAATGACAAAAATAGGGACGCCTGGTTGGCTCAGCGGTTGAGCGTCTGCCTTTGGCCCAGGGTGTGATCCTGGAGTCCAGGGATCGGGTCCCACATAGGGCTCCCTGCATGGCCTGCTTCTCTCTCTGCCTGTGTCTCTGCACCACCACCACCCCCATCTCTCTCTCTCTCTCTGCATCTCATGAACAAATAAATAAAATCTTTTTTAAAAAATGACAAAAATAATCTTACCTTTAAACAATATTTCAAAATTTCCAAAGTGCTTTATAGTATTAGCCCAACAAAGCAAAGTGATGAAAAGAGCATAAACTTTACTTTGAAATCACAATGTGCAGGGTTTTCAATTTGGGTTCTGCCATACTTAATGATCTTAAGTTACTCGAACTGTCTGAGAATTTCCTTGTGGTAAAATGGGAGAAATAATATTAACCTCTTAGGATAATTATGAAAATTAAAATAGAAAATCTGTTTGCATAGTGCTTAGCACACATCATTCGTTAAGAAAAACAAAACAAAACAAAAAAACAGTGCATGATGTTCCAAGCCTGTGCCAGAGACGGGGACTACACAACCACAGGATGTGGTTCCAGTGAGTCTAGTGGGAAGATGACTAAATGAATCACCAGGCACAATTAAATGACAAACTGCCATGACAGAGATATCCACAAACTACCAGAAGACAGAAGGTAATCAATAAATATATCACTCCCCCTTTAATCTTTGCAATAAATCTAAAAGGAAGGTATCATTTCTTTATACAAAATTCATTACTTTGCCTGAGATTACATAGTAAGCAGAAGATGTTCAAATTCTGGTTCTTACAATTCTTGGGCTATTTTCCCCTATATTATATGTCAAAGACACTAAAATATTCCAGATATTAGTATACCTGCTTCTCTAAAGATGGGCCATTCCTAGCAACTGGTACTAGAGACAGGCTTTTACTGCTCAATCACCAAAAAGGATATTTACTCTTCCTTAGATATTCATAATTGCTGGATCTTTTCCAAGGGACATGTACCATACTCCTTAGCTGTAGGGAATCCTGCCATTTTTCTGATCCTGCAATAGTTCTCAAACCTGGCTCCATCAAAATCACCTAAGGAACCTATTTAACACAATTTGCTTAGTCCCACCAACTTCCTAAATCACAATCTTCATGGATAAAAGAATTTGAGAATATCTACCAAAATTTTAAATATACCCTTCACTCAAACAAATCTTTATTTTACACTATAAGCACACTTACAAAACTCTGCCAAAACATACGTAGAAGGATAGTAACTGGCTTATTATTTATAACAGCAAAAACTGAAGATAATCATACTGTCCATCAGTAGGGGAGGTTAAATAAATTACGGAATATCCATACACTGAATCACTATGTAGCTACTAAAAGTTTAGAGACCACTAGTCTATAATGGTCTCAATGGGACTCCTGGGTGGCTCAGCAGTTGAGCACCTACCTTCAACCCAGGGCGTGACCCTGGAGTCCCAAGATCAAGTCCCACATCGGCTCCCTGTGTGGAGCCTGCCTCTGTGTGTCTCTCATGAATAAATAAATAAAATCTTTTTAAAAAATAAAAATAATAATAAAAATAAAATGGTCTCGAATTCCTTATCAAACTAGTAATTCCCATAAAAATAGAACAAATGTGTGTGGTACTGGATTCCTAGATCCACAATAAGGCAATGCCTACAATTTTATACAATATCCATGGTCATAGCTAGAACAGAAGCCCTTAAACCACTGCAAGCAAACAACCTGCAAAAGTACAGGGAAGACTATTATTACTCTTTAAAGAGTCTAAAGTAGGGAAAAATGGGAACCTCATAATCAGTCAAGATTGAATCACATGCATTCTATAACTGAAGGCTCGTGAGATTTTAATTATTTATATAAATGTGTTTAGTATCTGTCAGGTTCCCACTATACTGGAATGTCTATCAGAGCAAGCAACCATGTCTTATTTATCTCTGTACTCCTAGCACCTAGCATAAGCAGCCTTCGATAAATATATGTATAACAAACAAATGATCCGAATCTTCCTAATTTCTGGTTCCAGAAGTCTCAATACCTAGAAACAAGGTCAAAGAACATGGAGTTCAGACAGATGACATACGTCATTGCTAATAATAATCTGGCCAAATTTACAATAGTAGCTACACAAGGAAAGAAAGATTTGGGCTGATTTCCAGCCTAACAGTATCATGGATTTAGAAGATCTACCAGAAGGGAATCTATCAAAGCCCTCCTTAATAATTCACTATTTACTGAAAACTTACTATAGTAAGGCCATCTGCTAGGTCTTTATGAACACTGTATATTCACAGGCCACTTTATAAAGATGTAGAAACTGAAGCCCAGAAAGGGTAAGTAGTTTGTTCAAGGTCATAGAGTAAGGATTCATTTGCTTATAATAAAGCTTCTGTTCTTTCCCACTACATCACTCCATCTTTACTCTGTCTTCTTAGTGCTAGAAGGCCCATGTTCATCTTTGTAATCTCAAGTATTTACCACAGCACCTAGCACAGAGTTAAGTACTTAGTAAAAAACCAACTGCTAAGAAGGATTATACAAAAGCTACAATTACAAAAAAAAAAAAAAAAAAAAGATACAATTACGCAGGAGATTCCCATTCTCTCAATTTTAGGTCAAAAGCAATTCTGTTTCCATTCTTCTTTTTCAGAATTCAGTCTTACTAGAGAAAGAAACTGTAGTGCAGGAGGAAAAGAGGGTACTCACTGAGACTACACACAAATACTAAAATGAACCCAGGGAATAGGGGAGTGGGTTCCTTTGTACTAGGTAAATGATGTATCACTGATTTAACGGAGTATAAACTACTCCACATGTGGGAGATAAGCCACGGGATCATTACTGTAAAGCAGGAAAAGGGGCAGCAAGCCTGCAGCAAATGGAATCCCTTAGCCAGGTTCTTCTTCCCTTGGGTTCTTGGCAGAACCACTCCTGTGCCACAATACCACATACCAGTGTCCTGCACTAAGAACACTACTGACCTATAAAATTTTTCATCTCAAAGTCAAGGATACGGTTTGGCCCCAACAGATAGATAAGGCCTAAGAAAAGAGAACGCATTTTAGAAAAACACACTTTCCTTCCATTCATGTGGGAGGATTTCTTTTATGGAAGAACTGAACTGTCTTTATGATGATAAAGAATAACAAGCTGACAACAGTGAGTCATAATAAGAGATCATTCTGTAGTACAAGCCCTAATGTCAAAGACATGCTTTAAATAAATTAATCTTCACTTAAAAAAAAAAAAAAAACTGTAGTTTCAGACACTAAACCATCCTTTTAGGAAAGAGAAAAGTAGTATGTGCCTTGAGAAATGAAACCGAGTTTTCAACCCAAAGTCTAATGGATGTAAGTCATAGATGGTCTCAGAAAGTCTCCAAATTCCTGGAAATTACATTGAAAGTCATAAGAACATGCTTGTTTTCCTGAATCCACAGATCTCATTAGTTTGTCCAGAAGAACCTCTCCTTTAGACACAGTACATGGTGTGTCCTATTTTCTCACAGTAATTCTACAGAAGCCAAAAATTTGAGTATTTCTTATTACCAAGATTCTTTTCTGTTTTTAGCTGTGACACCCAAAATTTCATTAGAAGAGCCTTGTCAATTAGTTGAGGGTGAACAACAAAGTCATGCTCTTTTTTTCCTTACCAAAATTTCACTTAAAGAAAAAAATTATCTTTTTTTTAAAATTAAATATCTTCTAAAGTCATACAGTACTCTGAATTAACATACTATCATTATCATAATAAAGTAATGCTGCCTTCCCTAGAGGGTTTAATGTCATTGTGATTAAGTGTATCTGAATAGACATAACACAATTATTGTCCTAACTTAGGTTTTATGTATGATTGCCTTAACATTATTTTAAGAAAAGTAAACTAATACTCATATCCCACAAACTTCTAATTTTTTAGATTTCCTTTAAGTCTTAAAGTGTAAAGAAACATTTTTTAAAAAATCCTACACAAATATAAATTTTCCTATGTGAATATAAAATACAAATAGATAAATTACACTGGCATTTTCTATGGAATACTTGGATGCTTTAATATTCTGGTGGTTACAGGGTCAAAGTTAGAGGTCATTGACAACTGCTGACATGTACCTAAATTTAAAAGAAGAAAAGCACTGGTGAATTAAGAGGTATTAAGCATGCTGAGAGGTTTATCTAATTTAACAAGGTATTGTGGTCTTACCAAGAATACCAAGTGTCACTGTTAAATTCCCACCTCTCCCTGATAGTGAATTTTGACTCATGTAAATACATTAACCCTTCTACAAATGAGGGCATGTGTCATTAAGAGCTAAAAAAATAATTACAAGCATTTTAAGAGGTACCATTTATTGAAAGCCTACTGGGTAACAGATACTATACTATGCATTCTACATTCCTAGTCTCTTTTTCAAGACTGCAGTAATCCCAGAAGTTAGCTATCATTTCCACTTTAATATGCGGAAAGGGAAGTTCACAGGATTTAATCAAATTCTTAAGTAGCAAGGTAAATACGAGGCTGGGAGGCAAATTCAGGTCTCTTTATACTGTTTTATCCACTTCACGAATGACCATCTTTTTTTTTTTTAAGATTTTATATATATATGTGTGTGTGTGTGTGTATATACACACACACACACACACACACACACACACATATTTTTTTAAGACTTATTTACTGAGCCCCATGACCACCTTCTTTCGCTTTGTTTTCTATTGCTCAAATTTTTGTTCTTCTCATTGGTTGGGTAATTACACAAATTCATTTAAATTCTTCAATGCTGCTGTGATCTTTGCTCTATAACAAAAAGCTAAAGAAAAGACAGGGTTGTCTGGCTTTGAAAGTCACTTGGTTATGCCGAGTTATCTACAGAAAACATCTTAAGAGGCCAGTCTTGACCTATGAAAAATCTTACAATCAAGAAAATGAAGCACAGATTAACAAAAATTTCCCAAGAAAACATCCTTTCCCTTTTCATTTTATTTATGTAATTAAATACCTAACTGCTATACTCCTCAGAACTAAAAATTAACTTGTAGGGGTGCCTGACTGGCTCAGTCACTGGAACACTTGACTCTTGATCTTGGGGTCATGAGTTCGAGCCCCCTATTGGATTTAAAGATTACTCTGAAAAAATTAACTTTGGGATGCCTGGGTGGTTCAGTGGTTGAGTGACTGCCTTTGGCTCAGGTTGTGATCCCGGCATCCTGGAATCGAGTCCTGCATTGCACTCCCTTTGGGGAGCCTGCTTCTCCCTCTGCCTGTCTCTGCCTCTCTTTGTGTCTCTCAGGAATAAATCAAATCTTTAAAAAAAATTAACTTCTAAAACAAATTTTTGAATGGGTCCCTTCTTAAGCTAGAATTTTCATGTATCACTTATCCACAAAATCCACCTACAAGTTAAATAACCATCTTAAATGTTTAATTTTAATATTTTCACTAAGATTTTTTTCATAGAAAAAGTAACAACACTAATTTAAAAACTAAATAGGGAAATTAGTTCACCTTACCCTTGGCCACTCCTCCTCATTCCCAAGAAGCAATCATTTCAGTTACCTATGAAATGTTTAGGGTATATATAAGTGTATCTATGTGTAAACATTTTATTACATAAAGGGATTATGCAACACACAATTCTGCAACCAGTTTTCCACTTAATTAACAATTTATCTTGGAGAACTTTCCTTAATAGCATAGAAAGAATTGTCTCATTCTTCTTAATAGCTGCAAAATCTTCAATTTCGTGGCTTTGTCATAATTAGTTTGTACTCTTTCACTATCATAAAATGTTCTTCAGTGAACACCTATGTATTTATGATATTACACTTATGTGTGCAAGTATACTCAAAGGATAAATTCTAAGACATAGTTTGCTGGGTGAGTGATTAATATCAGTAACTACTGGTAATTGCCCTCCAAAGATTTTATTCCCCATATATAAAAAGTACCTTTTTCTCCACTTCCTAACAGATAATTATCAAATGTTTTTATCTTTCCATTCTAACAAAACCTGGTGTCATCCTGTTGTTTTAATTTGTATTCTTATTGGGAGGAAAATTGAGCACCTTTCCATTTATTTATTTTATTCATTTATTGACCACTTATATTCTGTTCTCTGAAAACTATTCTTGTTATTGTCTGGTTTTTTAATTTAAATTCAATTAGCCAACACATAGTACATCATTAGTTTCAGATATAGAGTTCACTAACTTATCAGTTGTATAGAACACCCAGTGCTCATTACATCACATGCCCTCCTTAATGCTCATCACCCAGGTACCCCACCCCCACTTCCCCTCCAGGAACCCTGTTTATTTCCCATAATTAAGAGTCTCTCATGGTTTGTCTCCCTCTCTGATTTCTTCCCAGTTTTTCCTCCCTTCCCCTATGATCCTCTGCACTGTTTCTTATGTTTCTTATGCTTCATATGAGTAAAACAATATAATTGTCTTTCTCTGGTTGACTTATTTTGCTTAGCAAATAACAGCCTCTAGTTCCACCCACGTTGATGTAAATGGGAAGATTTAATCCTTTTTTGATGGCTAATACTGCACTGTATACACACACACACACACACACACACACACACCATCTTCTTTATCCATTCATCCGTAATGGCCACCTGGGATCTTTTCACAGTTTGGCCATTGTGGACATTGCTGCTATACACACTGGGGTGCAGGTGCCCCTTCAGATCACTACATTTGTATCTTTGGGGTAAATACCTAGTAGTGCAATTGCTGGGTCATAGGATAGCTGTATTTTTAACTTCCTGAGGCTACTGGTCCTTTTTTTTTTTTTTTTTTTTTTAATTTATGATAGTCACAGAGAGAGAGAGAGAGAGAGAGAGTGAGAGAGAGAGGCAGAGACACAGGCAGAGGGAGAAGCAGGCTCTATGCACCAGGAGCCCGACGTGGGATTCGATCCCGGGTTTCCAGGATCGCGCCCTGGGCCAAAGGCAGGCGCTAAACCACTGCGCCACCCAGGGATCCCTGGTCCATTTTTTTAACTGAGTTTTTGGTACTGTTGTTCTGAATTATTTATAACAGCAGTTTATAGATTAAGGAAACTCACCCTTTGTCATATGTAGCTAATAAGTTAAAAAAAAAAAAAAGACCAAATGCCTGAATTAAAAATATATTAAGCAAAGGACAAATCATTATTTTTCATTGAAATCATATATTTATATAGTACACAATTCCAATTTGAAAAGTTTTATAAATAGATCACAATAGGCCATGGACTATTTTAAAAGCCCAATTAATGGATTACTTTATATGTTTACATACAAAAAATATACAAACTTATTGAGATTTCTCAAAATGAATTTTAAGTCCACAAAATAACAGTATTTATCAGTAATATATTCAGCCTCCTTTGTCCTTCCAAGCGTCTATACCTAAAATCAAAGCCTTAACCGTTATCAACGACTGCCCCCCACACCATCCCCCCCGGAAAGAGATAAGCCTTCTGCCAGTGAGGCAGAAGCCCATACTACAGTTAGAAAAGGAGGAGAAGATAGTATTTAAACAAACGGTTCTTCTTTCCACATGACTTAGAATAGACTTTACTAATATGATTCAATCATCCTAACAGCCTAAAGTCCACTCAAGATGCTGAATGAGGAAAAAAAAAATGCTGAATGAACAGAATAAATAAATGAGAAACTAAACAGTATGCAAAAAGCTTAGAGCAAAAAAATCACCCTAGGTCAAGAGACAGGTGAAGTTAATTACATGCATGGTAAACAAAGGGGATTGTTTCTTTAGAAACAACTCACATCAGGAAATGCAAAATTAACAGACTACTTATAGTAGAAAAAAACCCAAGCTGCAAGCTGAATGAAATACAAAACTTAATAATATATAAAAACAAAAATCTATGGCTGAAAAAAATCGAAGAAAATTTAAGAAATGAGTGGGGAAAAAAAGAAATATTACAAGTACTTGTGATTAAATGGTAAGAAACAAAATAATTCTTGTTTTAATTTCTTCCTAACAACCCCAAAGAAATGACAGATCCGAAAGTAAAACTTTAATTAAAACTTTGTATTTTAAAAAATCTTTTTTTTTAAAAAAATCTTAAATATTAGTTAGAAAGTAGCCAATTTTGATAATTTACTGACAAAATAGATGGAGCTATAACAAACTTCTAAATACTACACTAGAGAGAAAGACACCTGCAGCACAACCTATGCCTATTTCTATCACCCTGAACAAAGTACAAATATATGGGTTTTTTTTTTATTTACTGATGCTAGTAGGTAATATCTGAAAAGCAAATGAGACCTTATAAAGAGAAATATGCAATAATTAATTAGTTTGCTTTAATAAGCTATTACAAAATCAGCTCTATCTCCAGCTTACATGCATTTTCACAAAAAGTAGGTCTGGAAGCAGAAATCAAAAATCATCTATTCTAAATCTGTCAGTGCTAAGAATAAACCATTCAAAGTATTACTTACCAAAAATTCCTAAAGGAAATCACAGCAGTATTGATAAAAATAAGTCTATACATGGCTGGCCACCATGTATAGAAACCTAGAACCACCTTTCAGCTTCAGATTTGTTCTCTAAAGCTTGGGATACACAACAATTTACTTCATAAAGAATAATGAAGTAAAAGACTACTTTTTTTAAATGGCTACTTCTAAAGAAATAGAATAATTTCTTGACATTAAATTATGAGAAATACAGAAAATAAGTGACTCAGTATTTTGTTAATTTGTTAACACATTTTATTAAAGAATTTTAAAGTTAATAGTACATTAATATATACCAAAATTAATATGTAATATTTGACAATTTCCACTTATTTTGTAACTAATGGAAATTTCAAGATACTCATTTAACCTAAGTATTGATATTTTGAGGGAGATGGTCCTGACAGTGTTCCAAAAAATATTTCCCAAATGATTAAACTATTACATTGTTACTCTCAATTCTGTCAATTTGATGGAAAGAATATATCCCTGAGAATCTAGAAATGCTAATACTGACTATAACAATCTCTATAGATATTTCCTTCATCAGTAAAATGGAAAGACCGTAACTAGATCGCTTCTGAGATCCCTTTAATTTTTCAGTTGTGTGCACAAATTTGCTTCAAAAAGTCCTGAGATAAGGGATACCTGGTGGCCCAGCAGCTGAGCGTCTGCCTTTGGCTCAGGGCGTGACCCTGGATCCAGGATGGAGTCCCACGTCAGGCTCCCTGCATGGAGCCTGCTTCTCCCTCTGTGTCTCTGCCTCTCTCACTCTGTGTCTCTCATGAATAAATAAATAAATCTTAAAAAAAAAAGTCCTGCTAAAAAGATCAAATAATCTAGTGTGCATTATTCTGCACAGAGACACAGATAAATGGTCTATATGCTGTAACTCCCTCCCTTACTACTGACAGGATGTGAGGATGGTCCAGAGTAATGACCAGTGGCTATCAGCCAGCTGACAGAGATGGTCTATGCCAAGCAAAGTCTACTCTGAAGAATCTAAATCAAAGACCCAGGGTTAGCAGGAAAGTTAAGCTGAAAAGTCATTAATGTTCAGGGATAAATCAGCAATCTGAAACTAAAACCATCAGTTTAAGAAATGAATGGATCAGATATCCAAAAACAAAGAATTCATGAAAATACAAGTACATAAAATCCCTAAGAGAAGGCAGTCTTGATTCTACCCAATCACCCTGAAATCCAACTGCCCCTCCTTGATGGTTCATTGAAATAAATCTTGCTTTTACTTCAGTTCATCTGTCCCCTGACTTGAACTAAAACTGATACAAAGATTGGGAATAGGCAGAGCAGGGCTTCAAAAAAAAAAAAAAAAAAGTGGAATCAGCTATGATTAGATTAGGGAATTAAAGTAGAGAACATAATGAGGACCCTAGGTTGGAAAGCTAGCCAAACAGGATGTATAAAAGATACAGTTACCAAATCAGTCATCTATGATTCCTTGGGATCTACCACAGGTCAGACATACCTCCTTTTATTGTGCTTTGCTTTGTTGTACTTCAGAGAAACTATGTTTTTTCAAATTGAAGGTTTGTGGCAGCCCTGCATCAAGTAAGTCTACTGGTACCATATTTCCAAGAACATGTGCCACTTTATTTCTGTGTCACATTTGGCAATTCTCACAATATTTCAAATCTTTTCTTATTATTATATTTGGTATGCCAATCTGTGATCAACAATCTTTAAGATCATTGTGATTTTTTGGGGTACCATAAACCATGCCCATATAAGACAGCAAATTTAATAACAGTTGTACGGGTTCTGATTGCAGACACTGAGCGGCCATTCCCCCAAAACTCCCCCTCTCCTTGGGCCTTCCTATTCCCCGAGACACAATATTAAAATTAGGCTAATGAATAACTCTTTGATGACCTCTAAGTGTTCAAATGAGAGAAAGAGTTACACATCACTCACTTTAGATTAAAAGCTGGAAATAATTAAGCTTAGTAAGGAAGACATGTGTAGAGCTAAGACAGGCCAAAAGGCAGGCCTCTTGGGTCAAACAGTTAGTCAAGTTGTAAATGCAAAGGAAAAGTTCTTGAAGGAAATTGTAAGTGCTACTCTAACGAACACATGAATGATAATGAAGTGAAACAGTCTTATTGATGATATGGAGAAAGTTTTAGCAATCTGGATAGAAGATCAAAGAAGCCAAAACATTCCCTTGAGCCAAAACCTACACCAAGGTAAAGCCCTAACTCTAATTCTCTGAAGGCTAAAGGAGGTGAGGAAGCTGCAGAAGGTAAGTGTGGGGCTAGCAAAGTTGGATCACGAAGTTTAAGGAAAGAAGTCATCTCCACGACATAAGAGTGCAAGGTGAAGCAGCTCATGTTCTCGTAGAAACAGCAGCACATTATCCAGAAGATCTAACTATAACAATTAATGAAGATGACTACATTAAACAAGAGATTTTCAAAGTAGACGAAACAGCCTTATGTTGGAAGATGCTGTTTAGGACTTTTATAGCTAGAGAGAAGTCAATGTCTGGCTTCAAGGCTTCAAAGGATAGACTGACTCTCATTAGGGGCTAATGGAGCTGGTGACTTAAGTTGAAGCCATTTCTCACTTACCATTCTGAAAATCCTAGGGCCCTTAAAAATGAAGCTCAGTCTACTCTGCCTGTGCTCTGTCAGTGGAACAACACAGTGTAGATGATAGCACATCTGTTTACAACATGGTTCACTCAGTATTTTAAGCCCACTGTTCAATCTTACTGCTCAGAAACAAAGATTCCTTTCAAAATATTATTGCTCATTGTCAAAGCACCTGGTCATCCAAGAGCTCTGATACAGACGTACAATGAGATTAGTGTTATTTTCATGCCTGCTCACTCAACATCCATTCTGCAGTCCATGGATCAAAGAGTAATTTTGACTTTCAAGTCCTATTATTTTATTTAGTCCTATTATTATTTTATTTTCAAGTCCTATAAATACATTTCATAAGGCTACAGCTGCCACAGGTAGTGATTCCTTTGATGGATCTGGGCCAAATAAATTCAAAGCTTTCTAGAAAAGATTTTGTAGAAGAATGTCTCAAAAGTTGGGTTTGTCTTTTGTTTCCTCATGATTATATTCAGGTTATACATTTTGAGCAGGAATATCACAGAAATGTGGCATGTTCTTACTGCATTTCATCAAGAGGCACAACTGTCAATTTACCATATTTCTGGTGATATTAACTTTGGTTGATAAAGGTGGTATCTGCAAGGTTTCTCTGCTGTAAAATTATTTTTTCCTTCATAATTTTTTTCCTTCATAATTAATAAGTATCTTGTGGAAAGATATTTTGAGACTATATAAATATCTTGTTACTTATCAAACTTTTACCCGCTAGTTTTGAATTATTTACTGGACAATTCTTACCTGATTAGTTACTACTATGATGGCTGCCAAATGGCAATTATCTAATTCTCACATTTCATTATTTATTAGTTGGCTTTCCTCTGTAAGGAAGAGTTTTATTTATTTCTGTACTTATTTATATTAGTAAGAGTCATAGATTCCTATCTCATTCAAAAGGTTATAATCCATTACTATCACTTATTTATATGCTCAAATTGTCCCAGATTTGGCTAGTAACTCTTCAAGCTAGCTCCCATGTTCTTTTCACATGGTTGCATCTCCTCTGAACAATTCCTTACTTTCTGGCATAAAACATTCTGGGCTCATTTTGTGATTTCCCTGCCTCAGCCTAGAGTCTGCTATTTCTCCAGGAATGTTGTTTCCTTTTAGTGGAAAATGGTAGTTAGAAACCAACATCTTGATGCCAATTGTGTCTACTGCTACTGGGGTATCACTGCTTCTAGGGCCTCTCAGCCAAGAGACTAGGAAATAGATGGGCACATATGTGCATGTCTGTATGTAGACACTCACATACACTTTTAACTCTCCACTGAAAGGCTTAAGAGCAATTACACCCCAGGACACACATACATCCCTACTATTATCTATGTATCTCTATACTGATACATCACTGCTCTCTTGCTCTCTATATATAATATACACACATATGCATATTATACTACAAACACATAACATATACATACGTATACACACACACACACACACACACACACACACTAATGCCCCAATCTGATTATTTCTAACACAGGATTCCTTCTAGTCTTCCTACTTTCCAAATTTGTAATTCCCTCTTCAATAATGGGAAACCTGGCTCCCATCACCCAAGATACATTTATTTATCTGCAACTGTGGTATATTTAGCTCTTGTAAAAATTTATTCATGAGAGACACAGAGAGAGAGAGAGAGAGGCAGAGACCCAGGCAGAGGGAGAAGCAGACTCCATGCAGGGAGCCCGACGTGGGACTCGATCCTGGGTCTCCAGGATCACACCCTGGACTGAAGGCGGCGCTAAACTGCTGAGCTACCCAGACTGCCCTATATTTAGCATTTTAAGAAATCTTTTGCAACCTTAAAGTCATGAATAAACCTTTTTTATTTATTTATTTTTAATTTCACTATAATTGACACACAACATTAGTTTCAGGTATATAACATATGATTCAACAACTCTGTTATGCTATGCTCATCACAAGATAACTACGATCTGTCACCATACAATGCAATCACAATACAAGTAACTGCATTCCCCTATGACATATCTTTTATTCCTATGACTTACTCATTCTGTAACTGGAAGCCTGTATCTCCCACGCCCCTTCACACATTTTGCCCATCTCCGTCCACTCCGCTGACAACCATCAGTTTTTATTCTCTGTATTTATTCATCTGATTCTGCTTTGTATTTGTTTATTCATTTGTTTTTTAGATTCCACATATAAATTATACAGTATTTGACTTTCTCTGACTTATTTCACTTAGCATAACACCCTGTAAGTCCATACATGTTGTCACAAATGGCAAGATCTCATTCTTTTTTTATGGCTGAGTAATACTCCACTGTGGATACCTCACATCTTCTTTATCCATTCATCTATTAATGGACACTTGGGTTGCTTCCATATCTTGGCAATTCTAAATAATGCTTCAGTAAACATGTAAGTCCATGTATCTTCCCAAATTAGTGTTTTCATTTTCTTTGGGTAAATACCCAGTGGCGGAATTACTAGACCATATGGTAATTTTGTTTTTAACTTTTTGAGGAACCTCCATACTGTTTTCCATAATGGCAGTACCAATTTACATTCCTACCAACAATGCCTGAGGGTTCCTTTTTCTCTACATCCTTGCCAACACTTGTTATTTCTGTCTTTTTTATTTTAGATATTCTGACAGGTATAAGATGATACCTCACTGTAGTCTGGATTTGTGTTTCTCTGATTAGTGATGCTGATCATTTTTCATGTGTTTGTTGGCCATCTGTATGTTTTCTCTGCAAAAATGTCCATTCAGGTCCTCTGCCCATTTGTTAATCAGATTTTCTTCAGTGTTGAGTATATATATGAAAAACCCACACATAACATTATACTCAATGATAAAAAAAAAAAAAACTGAGAGCTTTTCCTATAAGATCAGGAACAAGACTAGGGTGACTACTCTTGCCACTTTTATCCAACCAGTATGGAAGCTATAGCCACAGCAATAAGACAAGAAAAATAAATAAAGGTATCCATATTGGTGAGGAAGAAGTTAAACTGTCACTATCTGCAGATGACAGGAGTCCTTACATAACAAACTCTAAAGACTCCCCCAAAAAACTACTAGAAATAGTAAATAAAGTCAGTAAAGTAATATAATACAAAATTAATAACCAAAAGTCAATTCTGTTTCTCTACACTAATAACAAAGTAGTAGAAAGAGAAATGAAGAAAACAATCCCATCCCATTTACAATTGTACAAAAAACAATAAAATATCTAGGAATAAATTTACATAAGGTGAAAGACCTGTACTCTGAAAACTATAAACACTGTTGAAAGAAATTGGACAAAAAAGTAGAAAGATTCTCCATGCTAATGGATTGGAATAATTAATATTGTTAAAATGTCCATACCACCCAAAGCAATCTACAGATTCAATGCACTTCCTATCAAAATACCAACAACATTTTTCACAGAACTAGAACAAATAATCCTAAAACCTGTATGGAACACAAAAGACCCAGAAAAGCCAAAGCAATCCTGAAAAAGAAGAAAGCTGGAGGTATCAGAATCCCAGATTTCAAGATCTATTACAAAGCTGTAGTAATCAAAACAATAGGGTACTGACACAAAAACAGACACATAGATCAATGAACCAGAATAGGGAGCCCAGAAATAAGCCTATGCTTATATGGCCAAGTAATCTATGACAAAGGAGGCAAGAATATACAATGGGGAAAACAGTGTCTTCAACAAATGGTGTTGAGAAAACAGGACAGCTATGTGCAAAGAATGAATTGGGATCGCCTAGGTGGCACAGTCAGTAAACCATCTGACTCTTGGTTTCATCTCAGGTCGTGATCTCAGGGTGGTGGGATCCAGCCCTGCATTAGGCTCTGTGCTCAACATGGAGTCTAAAAGACTCTCCCTTTTCCTTTGCTGCTTCCCACCCCAGAACTCTGTCAAATAAATAAATCTTTATTAAAAAGAAAAAAATAGGGACGTCCGGGTGGCTCAGCAATTGAACGTCTGTCTGCCTTCAGCCCAGGGTGTAAACACTTTTAGCATCTGCCTTCAACTCAGAGGTCATGATCCCAGGGGACTGAACCTGACATCAGTCTCTCTTCTCAGTGGGGAGTCTACTTCTCCCTCATCTTCTCCCTCATCTTCTACCCTTCCCCCCCCCAACTCATGCTCTCTCTTGCTCTCTAATAAATAATTAAATCTTTAAAAAGAAATAGATTAAAGACCAAAATGAGACCTGAAACCATTAAATGCCTAGAAAAGAACATAAGCAGTAATTTCTTTGAAAATGGCCTTAGTAACATTTTTTTAGGTGTGTGTCCTGAGGCAAGAGAAACAAAAGCAAAAATAAACTATTGTGACCACATCAAAATAAAAAGCTTTTGCACAGCAAAGGAAACCATCAACAAAGCAAAAAGACAACCTGTTAAATGGGAGAAAATATTTGCAAACGATATATCTAACAAGGTGTTAATATCCAAAATATAGTCCTATAATACGACACAACACCAATAAATTTTCTATATTGCCTTCTAAAATCTTTATTTTTCTATATTTCACTTCAGCACCTATAATCTACCTGGAGTTCCTTTTTGTATATGGGGTGACATAGGGACAGATTTATGCTTCTTTGCTATATATATGTCCCAGCACCACTAATCCAAAAGATCAACTATTCTGTACTACTCTACCTTGTCATTCTTGACATAAATCAAACATCAAAAAATGTGCAAGTCTGTATCTTGTGCTCTGTTTTATTACTTTCATGTATTTGTTCTTAGGATACCAGCACACTATCTTAATGGTCATGACTTTTAAGTCTTGAGCAGCTCAAAGTGGTCCTCTTATTTTATTGTTCCCTAAGATTCCTTATCTATTCCTGGCTCCAACTATTTCCATAAAATTTAGCATCATTCTTTCAAATTTCACAGAATCCTCTTAATATTTTGACTGGCAATACATCAAAGCTAAAAATATACTTGGGAAGAATTGACATATTTACAGTAATGAATCTTCCAGTCCATAAATACAGGATTTATCTCCCTAAGGTTTTATTAATCTTGCCCACAGAAGTCTTCTACATACATCATTAGACTTACTGCTAGGTCCTTGATATTTTTTATTAGTATGAAAAATGGTATCATCGTCCCAATTCAAAGTAAGAACTGCAATAAATTATGTCTCTCCCACTGAATGCATCCATAAAACATGAACAGAATGTAAGAAACTGCCATTTGAGGACTCTGAAAAGTAAATGATAGCAGGTAAACTAGGAAAAAAAATCAGAATTTGAAGTCCACTGTGCCAGCACAGTTTAACTAAAGTTAGAATGTAAACAAGAAGCAAAAGAGAGCTCCAAAAGAAGCCATTTACTCTTGGCTGAAGAAGTGGGAAGAAAGACTTAGTTTTCAGAGAGGGATGGAGAATTTCCTATTTATCCTTTTTTTTCTTTCTCAATTTTTTCATATCCCAGCCGCCAAGCAGTCCCACAGCTCCACGTGAGGAGTTATTATTCCAAGAGAATGGGGTAAACTCCCATTGCTTCTCATCTTGTGCTATCCTACTGCTACTTGGTACTGAATACAGATATATTCCCAAGAAGTATACTGCAGAGTAACTGAAACATTTGCAGCCAGAGAACCACAAAGGGGGGCCCCAGAAACCAGAAGTACCAGAGAAATCACAGAAAAGAGAAAAGCTCAGGAAAACAATCCTACAAACTTTGTTTATAGACTCCTGGGCTCATTCCCAGGCAGCACATGTATGGATCATACCTTAAACAAAAGAGCAAAAACCTGAAGAACTGAACTCCAGGAGAGGCCACTGACCAGATGCTTTACTGGCCACTAGGTGGAACATACACAGGATATATCTAACTAGCACTGCAAAGGCTTTAAAAATGGAACTGACGTTGAAATGACATCCCATAGAAGGCTGGTCAGAACTTTCAGCCTGAATTAAGTTACACTGCCTGCTAAATATCAATGTTCTCTTTACAGAGAGTAAGGGAGTTATCCTCTGTAAGGATTTACGGAGTTTCATAACATAATGTTTTTAAAAGTCCAGGTTACAATTCAAAATTATTCAGTGATACAAAGAACTAAGAAAATCTCGGGCACCCAGGTGCCTCAGTTGGTTAAGCATCCAACTCTTCATTTCAGCTCAGGTCATGATCTCAGGATCATGAAATTGAGCCCCATATCAGGCTCCACACATTGGACGTGTTGCCTGCTTGAGTCTCCATCTCCTTCTACCCCTCCTTGCCCCATGCTCAGGCACTTGTTCACTCTCTCTCAAGAAAACAAACAAACAAACAAAAAACCCAACTCAACTCACAAGGGAAAAATCAATCAACAGACCCATATGTTGAGATTATCAGACAAAACATTAAAGTGGCGAAGATAAAAATGTTCAAAGAAATACAGGTGAACACTCTCAAACCAGTAATCTAAGCTTCCATCCTAATCAATTAGTGGAGGAAAGCAAAACAAATTCAAAGCATGCAGAAGGCAGGAAATAATAAAGAAAAGAAATCAATGAAACTGACAACAGGAAAATAATAGAAAATGTGAACAAAATCAAAATCTGGTTCTTTGAAAAAGAACAGTAAAATGTATAAATCTCTAGAAGACAAAGAGAAAAGGGAAGAAACATTATCACAATGAGGAATAAAAGAGAGACTACAAGTGCTAATTTTGCAGACATTAAAGAGATAATACCAAAATACTATATGCAATTCTATACACATAAATATGACAAAGAAATGGATGAAAAAGACTAATTCCTCCAAAACCAGAAACTACAAAAACATACCCAAGATGAAATACATTATCTGAAGTGTCCTTTAACTATTAAGGAAATCAAATATGTGGTTTAAAACCTTCTGGGAGGGATCCCTGGGTGGCGCAGTGGTTTGGCGCCTGCCTTTGGCCCAGGGCGCGATCCTGGAGACCCGGGATCGAGTCCCACGTCGGGCTCCCGGTGCATGGAGCCTGCTTCTCCCTCTGCCTGTGTCTCTGCCTTTCTCTCTCTCTCTCTGTGACTATCATAAATAAATAAAAATTAAAAAAAAAAAAACCTTCTGAAAAAGAAAACTTCAAGCCCAGATGGTTTCACTGGCAAATTCTACTAACATTTAAAGAATAAATGACATGAACTCTATATAACCCAACAGAAAATAGAAAAGGAGTATCTCTAAACTCACTTTATGAAACCAGCATTACAATGATACCAAAACCAAACAAAAACAATACAAGGAAGGAAAGAAAAAAAAAAAAAACGGAATACCTACAGGGGCCCCTGCATGACTCCGTCGGTTGAGCATTTGCCTTCAGCTCAGATCATAATCCCAGGTTCTTGGAATCAAGCCCCACATCAGGCTCCCTGCTTAGCAAGGAATCTGCTTCTCCCTCTCTCTGCCTCCCGCACACTCTCTTTCTCTCTCTCAAATAAACATATTTTAAAAAATTAAACTATAGATCAACATCCTTAATGAACACAGATGCAAAAGACCTCAATAAAATATTAGCAAATTGAATTTAATCAGACATAAAACAGATAATATACCAGTAATACAAACCTAATTCAATTTACAAAAGTCAATGTAATCCACCACATTAACAGCCTAAAGAAAGGGAGGCCTGGGTGGCTCAGTGATTGAGTGTCTGCCTTTGGCTCAGGACGTGATCCCAGGGTCCTGGTATCAAGTCCCGCATTGGGCTCCCTGTGGAGCCTGCTTCTCCCTCTGCCTGTGTCTCTGCCTCTCTCTCTCTCTGTCTCTCATGAATAAACAAATAAAATCTTAAAAAAAAAGCCTAAAGAAGAAAAACCACATGACCATATTAATCAGTGAAGAAAAAACATTTGACAATATTTAAGACCCTTTAATGATAAAAAAAAAACTTTCTGCAAAAAAGGAATAGAAGGAAACTTGCTCAATCTTATAAAGAACATCTACAAAAACAAACAAAACCTAATACTAGTCAGTAGTCAGTGCATTTAATACAATAAAGCAAATTAGACATGACCGAATTAGAAGAAATCATTCAGAATGCTGCAGAGGATAAAAAGGAAAGGACATTAGACATAAAAATAAAGTGATAAGGTCCAATATATTAAACCTCATAAGGTCAATGGGGTAGAGGCAATTTCTGAAGAGAGTAGCTGAGGTTTTTCTAGATTTGATAAAATACATCAATCCGGGACGTCTCAGAGGCTCAGCAGTTGAGCGTCTGCCTTTGGCTCAGGGAGTGATCCTCTGAGTCCCACATCGGGCTCCCTGCATGGAGCCTGCTTCTCCCTCGGCCTGTGGCTCTGCCTCTCTCTCTGTGTCTCTCATGAATAAATAATTAAAATATTAAAAAAAAAAACTACATCAATTCACAGATTCAAAAATCTCTAAAGCCCCAAATGGGGTTAAAAAAAATAAACGCACAACTAGATACAACATAGTAAAACTTCAGAAAGACAAAGAAAAAAATCCCAAAGCAGTTAGAGAAAAATACAACTTTTAAAGCAGCAGTAGGCTGGTAGCTGACTTCTCAACAGAAACAGTAGAGGCCAGAAGACAGAGGACAGCCATCTTTAAGGTGCAGAAAAGAAAACAGTGTCATCCCCTACCTAGCAAAATTATCTCTCTAGAATGAAACAAAATAAAGATAGTTTTGTACAAACAAAAGATGACATTAAAACACCAAAAGATGCACACCAAAGGAAATTATAAAGAGGTTTTCCAGAAAGAAAGAAAATGATCCCAAATGGAAGGTGAAAGATGCAGGAAGGAATGAAGAGTAACATAATAAATATGTAAGTAAAAGTAAATAAGCACTGATTATGTGAAGTAATGATGTCTGACAGGATTTTTTTTTTTTTTTTGACAGGATTAATAAACATGAATTGACTTACCACAGAAGGATAGACTACAATCAGGAAGAGAGTAAAAAACAATACCAAAGGATTCTGTATTGCCTGAAGGGCTATAAAGCCTCACCAGACTTTACTTTGGCAAGTTAAATGGCAACTTAAAAATGCATACTATAATTTCTAGAGTAGAAGCAGAGTATATAACTTTAGGACTACTACCAGGAAAAAAATGGAATGAAAAAAATATTCACTTCAAAAGAGGTAAAAAGGAGAAAAAGGGAAGCAAAGAGCAAAGGGAACAAATAGTAAGATGACAAATTTAAACACGGATATGCCAGTGATTACATTAAATGCGAGTGAATTAAAAATTCTAGTTAACAGAAAAATCTTAAAAATCTAGCTATAGGATATTTAGGAAACAAAATTCTGAAATATAACTACATAGAGAAATTCAAAGTAAAAGGATGGAAAAAGGTTTGAAAATGTTAACCAAAAGAAAGCTGAGAAAGCTACTTTAATACCAGATAAAGTAGACAACAAAAAGTATTACTATAGATTTAAAAAAGAGGAGACTATTTCATAATGATAAACAAGTCATTCACCAGGAATATAATAATTTTAACTTTGTATGCACAAATAAAGCAAAAATTGGCAAATCTACAAGGAAATAGGGATATTAATCCATACTCAGATTTTAACACATCTCTCAGTAAGAGAATGAATAAGCAGACAGAAAACCAGTAAAGTCTTAGATCTACACAACATGATTAACAAATGACCTAAAGGATGTATATATAACACTATACCTATCAATTATAGAGCACACATTTAAACATACACAAAACATTCATAAAGACTAACCAATACATTTCAACAGACTTAAAAAATTGAAGTATATGTTGTATGTTGTTTAAACAATACAGCTATGCTAGAAAGAGGTAAGCAGAATTACAACTAGAAAAGTTCTGTATACTTGGAAATTTAGACACATACTTCCAAGCTACTTGTTTACAAGTTAGTAATTAAAAAACAGCTTTGTATGAGATACAACAGGTCTTAAGAAAATAAAACTCATGTTCTTGAAAAGAACTTACCTTCTTACGTTCTCAAAAAAAAAAAAAAAAGACTGAAATGAGTTTAAGTATTTATCTCAACAAGGGCAGGAGAAAATAGCAAAATTAATCCAAATATTATAGAGAGAAGGAAATAATTAAAAATAAGAATTAGTGAAATAGAAAAGTATGCAATAAAACTAATAAATGTATAAGCAGGTTATTTTTAAAAAGTAATAAAGTTGATAAACATCTATTGAAGAAAAAGAGAAAGCACAAATAATAAATGGCAGTAAGGAGAAAAGAAGCAATACAAAAGATGCTACAAACTAAAAAGATAGTAAGAGGTGGCTGCAAATAATTTTATTCAAATAAATTTGAAAATCTACACAAAAGAATAAATCTTAGAAAAATATCTAAAACTTATTTAGGAAAAAAAGTACATAAACATTCTCATATCAATAATATAAGCCACCTTCACAAGGCCTATGTCTAATTTCCCAAAAGGTTAAGAGGGGTTATCTCTGGATTATACCATCACAAATGATTTTATCTTTCTTCTGCATTTCCAATTATCTACAAGGCCGTATGAATGAGCTTGGGTTCCAGTGTTAATTATGTCACAGGTCTAGCTGTGTCTTTGATTAAATCCCTTAATTATTGGATCTAAAATTCCTGTAGTATATCAAACTGAAACATTTCATTTCATGTACCAACTTAACGTACAAGATTGACATTAATACTACCATTTCAAAAAGAAAACAATGTGTGTGTTTTTTATATACCAACTACATACAACTGGCACTATTAAATCCTGCCAAAAAGACAGGCTACAGTTCATTTCCTCTATAACCAAATCATTACTTTCATAAATGTTAGTTCATAGCTTAAAACAACATATACTAAGTTCTCTTGTTTAATAATGCACATTTAAACAGCTGGTTAACCTGAGAGCAAAATGCCTACCTGCTCAAATATCTTTTGAGTAAAAAATAACCACAAAGTTATGCTTTAAAATTCTACCAAGGAATGGAAATTTTCCTTATTTTCCTTTTTATTTTCTGTATTTTCAACACCATCTGAATTATGAGTTTTTTATAATGCAAATATTACATTAATGATTTTTTAAAATAAAAAATGTATGTTATTTGTGGGGTTTTTTGTTTTTAATGGCCAAATTGGGCTTTTGATTTTTATATAAATTTTATAAAATTTTTCCAGCATAAAATTATGATAGCCCTATTTGAATACTCCATTTGTTTATATATTAGAACATTATCAAAATTATGTTCTAAAGATAATCTTGCTTCTACCCATATTCCTTTGACTGAGTTCTCTTTATAACCAAGTGGAGCACCCACCTCTTTCATGTCTCTGTAGGCTCCAGAGTTTTCAACTCCAGGCCCAGCTCAGCCGATTGTTAAAACATGTAACTCTTTAAAACACAAAATCTATACACTCCAAGTATTAGGTTATCTCTAATTTTTTATGTATTAAAGTCTTTTAAAAGTATAATTAAGGAAAATGGGAGAACTGCTTGATGGGCACACTGTCAATTCCTCTCAGTACACAATATAATCCTTAGATTAAACCAGACTAGTAAAGTTTTATACGTGGATTGTAATTATCAGCTCTCCCTGCCCCCATCTTATAAAATTCATTTATGTAAACACGGCCAAATGCCATTGACCTATATCAAAAAATATTATAAAAAACAGTATTATAAAAGTGGTCACTATGTTTACTTAAGCATATTCTGTATTACACTAAGTGCCCTTTCCATTCACTATTGTATTGGGTACGTTTTGTACCCAATAAATTTTTATTCTAGGTGCTAAAGAAATAAAACTAAAGGACATTTCAGGTCTTTTCTCTGAGTGGAAAAGAAAAGTCAATTAAAAGTTTTGAACACAGAATTAGTAAGATTTGATTTCTATTTTTTTTAATTGGAGTTCAATTTGCCAACATATAGCATAACTAACCCAGTGCTCATCCCGCCAAGTGTTCCCCTCAGTGCCCATCATCCAGTCATCCCAAACCCCCACCCACCTCCCTTTCCACCACCCCTTGTTCTTTTCCCAGAGTTAGGTGTCTCTCATGTTTTGTCATCCTCACTGATATTTTCACTCATGATTTCTATTTTAATGGGATCATTCTGCCTACTATTTAGAATTTACTAAAGGAGGATGAGACTAAAGGCAAACAAGGCCTGTTAAGAAGCTACTGCCATAATATAGAGATGATGGTGTCTTAGATCATGGTGGTAGCAGTACACATGAAATAAGAAGTGGTCAGACTCTTGATACATCTTGAACGTACAGCCAACAGAATTTGCCAGTATTAGATATGAGGTGTAATGAAAGAAAAGAGTGAAAGATTCCAAAAGAACTGCAAAAAAAAAAAAAAAAGAAAAGAAAAGAAAAGAAAAAGAAAAAAAAAAAGTAGCCATTTACTGATTTAGAGAAGGCTGGAGAAAGAGAATGTTATGAGGATAGGGATTCTGAGATAGCTATTATACATTCAAGAGGGAGATAACAAAGAAATGGCTGTATATAGAAGTCTGGAATCAGGCTGAGAAGGAGCAAGTAAGGAAGTAGAGGAAAACCAAGAGAGCTATTGAAGAAAAGTATTTTAATAAAGAAGAAAAATAATTTTCCAGGAAAGAAAAGGAGAAACTGCTAGCACAGTGCCCTCGAGTAGATTAGAGAGGATAGGAACTAGGATAGCAATTGGGATTTCTCAAAACTTCTATAGTATTAACATGGTGGTGGTGGTCGGGGGGGGGGGGGGGATGTCCTTTGCATTGTATGCCATGTATCAGATTCCTTAGCCTTTCTCCAGTAGATGCCTGTCCTCCTCCAATAACCCTGTCACAACAATCAAAAATGTCTCCAGATTTGTCAAATGTCCCCTAGGGAGCAAAATCACTCCCAATTTAAAACCACAAGTACAAAGAGAGGAAACAGCCTTTGCTGGAAATACTGACAATTCATGTATATTAAAGGCATGACAGAAGATGCTATGGGTAGAGTACAGTATAATCTGAATAATCCCTCTGATTAAATCCTCCTAAGTATATACATAGTCAAGGCCAGAGAAAACATACGGAATTATTAGCATATCATAAAACCAAAGTTATTACTCCTAGGAATATGTCAGTATTTTGTTTTTTAGCTGTAACTACCATATAAGTTTTATGCGTCATCTTTGAACTGAGTCTACGCCAAAACTTTAACGTGTTTTTTGGGGTCCATCTATGCGCCCCCCTTGCATAATGACCACATAGTCTCAAGTTTCCTAGGTAAAATCACAGGATGAAAACATCACAACTTAATACAAATTAAATTAAATGTTACTAGGAGTACCTAGCTGGCTCAGCCAGTAGAACATGGAACTCTTGATCTCAGGGTCGTGCCATGGTAGGCATGGAGCCTAATTAAAATTAAAAATTAATTAAATAAATGTTACTATTCTGAGAAGTTTTCCTCATTTTTAGAGGAAGCATCCCTAATGGAACATGTTCAATGACAATAATATCTAAGAGGATATTATTTATGGTTCTCAAATCATCCCACCAAATTACCATGTACAGTGCTAAAGGACTCTCATTCTATTCACTGAGCCTTTTATGCCTACTGACTATCAGAAGGATACGAAATAACAATCATATTTGCAGGCACTTAGAATGGGAGGAGAGGGAAGCATTAAACAAGCCCCTAGCAATCACGAAATAAGAAGGTTTAAGAATAAAAAGCCCAGGCAACTGGGTTCACATACATATATAAGCTCCATGATAACATAAGCTATGATAACAAGAGCAAGAAAATACATTAATACCACCAGTGTAAGTTGCACCTGCTTCGTCAATAGCAGGTTCTATATCCTGTTACTTAATGAATTATAGTTTCAGAGCAAAAATATAGTATAAAAGGATTCTACAAATTTAAGAAGACTGAAAACCCTAAAAATTCTATTAAAATATTTGGCTTCCAAAGTTGTTTTAAAAAATAACCCACAAGCTTGAAGAGCCTTATTAAATGTGAATAACAGATATTTCCTATCATTATCCTTTTAAATACTGCTTTGCTTTCTATCATAGAAGGAAATTAAATTGGTCAGGCATGACCTGTTTTTCCACTGTGCCACTGCGGTTGTAACCCAACACCCTGTGCTCTTTTTGATAATTAAACACCTAAGACTCTGATTTGCTCTAGAAATTTCCCAAGAACCAAGGTAAGATACTGATTATAATTCCTAAAGTCATCTTTTAAATACCCCAAATCCTAAGAACATAAAGTAGAGGAGTAAGTATATCTAGAGGGTAAAAAACCTCAATACAATCACCCTTCCCCATCTTCCACTTCATACTGCACTATGACAGTCCCATGCAACTACCACATACCATATGCTGAGGATATAATCATGAACAAGAGCCACTTTCTCAACTGTGGACCCAAAGAACATGCACTACTTCAACACTCTACATGGCTTATTCTCTGAGCCTGAAAGGAGATCAAACTCCCTAACTGTAAAGTCAGACGAACAATCCTACACATGTAAGTGGAGGGGGCAATATACAGCTGACTCTAAACCTATAACTTTATCACAATCATCTTATGTTTCTGGTCCACCTTCCCTTTTGCCTCCTGCAAATCTCTAGAGAAGTCCATATAATGTTCATTTAAGGTCTGAATACTTTTTAAAAACCTAATTTAAGGACCTTATTAAACTGGTGCCTGGGTGGCTCAGGTCACAATTCCTGGGTCCTGGGATCAGGCCCCATATTGTGCTCTCTGCTCAGAAGAGGATCTGCTTCTCCCTCTCCCTCTGTCCGCCACTCTGCCTATTTGTGCACACTCCCATGATCGTTCTGTCAAATAAATAAATAAAATCTTTAAAGAAAAGAAAAAGAAAATATTTAAGAACCTCATTCTACAGATGAAAAACCTAAGTTTAAGTGATTTAGCCAGGGCCATAGAAGTTATTGGTCTCTAACCTCTCATTTCTAAGGAGGTATTATTTGAGACTTGTACCAGAATTTCTGGGTAGCCTCTAAGAGTCTCCCCACTATAAGAAGGAAAGCTAACTAACAATCTCCACAGGGACAGAAGAACTTACATAACCTCATACTTACCTATAGGCTCACACGAAACACAAGCCCACAAACTCTGAAAGAGATCAATTTAAACAATTAAGAAGCTACTCTCCAGGAACAAACAAGCCAACCTCTCTTAGAAAACAACTCCATTCTGAATTCTTGACTGCTGTCTTTCCCTTTACTTATCAGCACAGGCTGTCGATAGCTGTGAGTTGTTATAGGCATTGATAACTGACCAGCACAGAAGCATTTTTCTGTTCATTCAACCTCTCCATTCTCCTGGCCAAATGCAATCCCTTATTCCTGAATTCCCACAAGAATGGAAGTGCCTCACAACACTACACAGCCAGCTGGCTGTGGTTAAGTACATGTCTTAACTCTCCAAGTAGATTACCAGGTTCCTATACTTCTTGAATAAACTCCCAGAAATCAGTACTATTCCTCTGTTGTTGCCATTGTTGATGACCTCCAGAGCCTCACACACCTATGTGTTTCACAAATATTTGCTAACTGTATAAATAGGCTGGTCATTTTCAAAGTTTAGTGTTGCCATAATTCTACGACTGGAATATTATTATACTGCAGAATTAAAATATATCTAAAAGCCAGAGAAAGAGGTCACTTAACAGTAACTTCTAACTTTTAAATGAAATGTTTTTTCATTCATTACTAACCTTCTGGTGATACTTTAAGAAAAAGGCAAAACAACAAAAGTTAGGAAGCATCAGAACACATTTTCCTAAAAAGTTTTGAGTAATGTTTGCAAGTTATATTTTTCAACATTCTGAGGGTGTTTTCTTATTTAATTAGGTAGTCTTTTGTGTTTTTTTAATTTCTTTGTGAAGGAATATTCACCCAATAATTTATCCTCACACTATTCCTCAGCTTGTGTTGTTCCTGCCATCCAGAAAGGCCTAATACCTGTCTTTACAACTGTCAATCTTACATGAAATCTTTTATCTTCCCAACTATATGTGATCTCTTTCACCTGCCTTACATTATAATTATGTACATCATTTTTAATCTCTACCAGCACATGATAAACTGAGTGGAAATGACTAATTTTTGCAAACTTTACTAAATGTGTTGAATTCATATCAGACTGGAATAACATGAACTGCCCTTATACACGTGAAAATATGCTGTATCCCTTAAGGCCAACACGTGAAAAAAAATAATTATATTAATAATCATTATCTTAATTAATATTTTAATGCTTACAGGAAAAAATTTGAAAAACTAAATACTATTTTTCAGGAAAAGCAATAAAAAACATAAATAAGGAAAATTTACACTATCTGTTGTTGTATTAAACCTTAAAACATTCATATAGAAGAAGGTAGCTGGGAATGTCTCAGAAAAATAAATTACAACAAAGTTCATACATAGTAAAAGATCATCTCCTTGGATTATCTGGGTCCTGATTTATCACAGAATAACAGTATTTCCATAACTTAGCTCTTACACTGAAATGAACAAAATGATCAAAAGGTGATATATACAACTACAAAAGGTGATATATACAACTACATTTATAACATCGCAATTGTTTTTAAAAATCACTAACTGCCCAAACACAAGTGAAAACCATCATAGCGTGTGTTAGCACTACAGATACATACATCACTGGGACTGTCCGCTATAAACTGCACCATCATGACAACATAGCACAGATTGGGCCATGGTGACATAAGTAGTCATTCACAACCCAGATAATCACACCACCCACTACCCACCACGCACAGTGCGATATATATATAACACACTGTTTTTCAATTACAATGTCATGAACACTTCATAATCCTTTAACAATAATTCCTTTCACTGGAGGGTATTATGCTGAGTGAAGTAAGCCAGTCGGAGAAGGACAAACATTATATGTTCTCATTCATTTGGGGAATATAAATAATAGTGAAAGGGAATATAAGGGAAGGGGGAAGAAATGTGTGGGAAATATCAGAAAGGGAGACAGAACGTAAAGACTCCTAACTCTGGGAAATGAACTAGAGGTGGTGGAAGGGGAGGAGGGCGGGGGGTGGGAGTGAATGGGTGACGGGCACTGGGGGTTATTCTGTATGTTAGTAAATTGAACACCAATAAAAAAAAAAAACAATAATTCCTTTCAAAAACTTTGTAGTTTACAGACTGAAATAAATGATCTACACTATTTTGAAAAGATCCTCAAGTTATCATAAAAGATAACGTTAGGGGATCCCTGGGTGGCGCAGCGGTTTAGCGCCTGCCTTTGGCCCAGGGCGCGATCCTGGAGACCCGGGATCGAATTCCACGTCGCGCTCCCGGTGCATGGAGCCTGCTTCTCCCTCTGCCTATGTCTCTGCCTCTCTCTCTCTTTCTCTCTGTGACTATCATAAATAAATAAAAATTAAAAAAAAAAAAAGATAACGTTAGCTAAAAACCACTGTCTAGCTGCAAGACAGTCTTTCTTTCTACACTGGCCATGACTGTTCCTTCTAAACATACACACACCCTCCAAAGCAAGCACTCTGCTAGAAAAGAAACATACTACAAAGAAAAGCCTCCCAGAGGAGAAGTCACAGGACCTCCATTCCAGTCCTGGCTGGTCCCCTTTTTAGTCATCTGACCCAGAACTAAAGTTTTTCATCTGATTGCTATAAAATCAAATGGTACACTCTATGTAAAGGAGCTCTACTTTTGTGGGTTTTTTTTTTATTTTTAATATACGAATGTAGGCATTCAAATAATTGTTAGTTGATACTAGAGTACTTAAAAACAGCTTGTTCTCAATTTTTTTAAGCAAATCTGTTCTTCGTAGGGTTCAGAAGGTCATTTCTAGTTCACAGTGAAACTATAACTGGATCAGTGCACTCAAAACTAAAATATTAAAATGAGATGGTGAGCAGCATGACTCTGTAAATGCCAAAAGGCCAAAATAATCAGAATCATAGGCAAGTATCCTAAACCAGGTAAATTTTGAGTCATATTTGGGAAAACAAAAAGCAAGGATTCTTGTGTTGCAACATAAAAATGTAGGATATGGAGCGCCTGGGTGGCTCAGTTGTTCAAGCATCTGATTCTTGATTTCAGTTCAGGTCATGATCTCAGGGTTGTGACATGAAGCCCAAACACATTTGACTCCACACTCAGTGGGGAGTTTGCTTTTCTCGCTCTCTCTCTCTGGCCATCCCCACACTTCTTTCTCTCTTTTAAATAAATATTTTTTTAAATGTATGGTAGAGTAAGATAATTAGTAGGTCTATCCTTTAAAATGTAAAATAGAGTAAGATGATTAGGTCTATAGCAGAAGGGCAAGATGAGGAGTACTTATAATCAAAAATAAAGTCAAAGATGGAAGAAGAATATCTGACAAGCTTAAATTTCATAACACATCTATTAGGAACTTAATATTCTTAAGCCAAAAAATGCGGTACGGTGAAATGGTGTCTGAGAAAAATTATTCCAGTAGCTGTGTGGAAGATTAACCGATCAGAGAGGAGTATGAGGAAAACCAGTTTAGAAGTGTTTATATTAACACAATTTAGGTTCTACAGTCAGGCGGTAACTAAGGTGAAGAGGGATAAATTTGATAGACACTGCAGAGAGTCAGTCATCCTTAGTGATAGGTTGAATTAAGGAGGTGGTTAGACTTGAAAATGATTTCAAGGACCACTGGTCATGGGTGGCCTACAGCATAACCACACCTGCGCAATGCTAAGAGTTCCTGCACTGGCTCTTCCAGACCGCATCTGAACTCGTTTAGTTCTATTCACCCTTCCTACAATGAGACACTGCTCAAGTTTAGATGGAAACACAAAACTACTACCACCAGAATAGCGCGGAAATATCCCATAACCCAAGGTTCCAGACTTCTTGATGGAGGAAGCCTACTCCTCTAAGCTCGGGAACTTCCTCTTCACCTATACAACTGGGCATCAGGGGAATTTCTTCTATGCCCCAAATTGCCTCTATACACCTGAAGTCGAAGCTCAATTCTATATGGATTTTTAGGTCACATGGACACAAAACACAGATGACACCATTGATAGGGTCATGTGTAACAATATAAGTCAGGCAAATTAGATCCTTAAAGGTTCATTCTAAACTGAAACAAAGCCAAGTTGATTACATTTAAAAATTAAAACGGCCAAAAGCAATCTAGTGGGGTTATTTTTAATGTATCATAATGATAGACAAATTCAGTTCCAGAATGCACTGTGCTACATAATGATTCTGCAGTTTTGCTGGACCTTTTCTTATTTCTGCAGCTTTCAAAACACGCTGTTGGGAAGAAGACATCAGACCAAAGTGTTTTATTTGTCTAAAAAGCGTATCATTATGCTATTTCCAATTCTATCAAGCACAAGTCATCAATAACAATGTGTATTTAATCAAGATCCTAGTGCCTACAGTGCCTTCTAAGGGGGACCCTGTATAAATTTCATACGGAAAAGGAACTCACGTTGCTCCAAGGGAGTCTATCTATGGATAAAAAGAATCTCTAGGGCTTAGTTTGAATTAGCTATACTAACGACATCCATTCTCCAAAAGCACTGATCCGTCCAAGCTCATTGAGAAAACATGTCTTTTTCATGGAGATCTGAAAGAGGTTCTAACACGTTACTGTTTACACACACTTTACTCGTACAAACAACAAGAACAAAAACAGTTATAAAATTTTTGCATTGCCTTAGTTTAAAAACAAACCAGCCTACCTCGCAAACGGATTAAACATTACCTAGGAAGGTCACCAAACTGTGATCTCGTGATAATTAGCTTTCCAGGCCACTGTCACTCGAAGCCTTCCATTTAGACTTTTCGGGGGGCAAAGAATGAAATGTTCTATTTCCTTGCTGGAACTAAGACTCTGCATGTCAGGAAATGAAGAAGGTCGGGCCGCCTGGGGCTTAAAGCCACAGGCTCGGGCGCTCCTCGCTGCCCTACACGGCGGGCAGAGGGAGCCAGGTGCAGCATCGCCTCCCTGCTCCGAGACGAGACCAAGTCCTCGCCTCCACGCCCAGAGCAGGTGCGAAACGGACACTCCGGGGTTTCGGCGACTGCAACCATCTTCCTGCACCGCAGACCCGGGGGCCGCCCTAGGAGAGGAACCTTCTAGTCCAGTCCCCCCCGGGGCCCGTTTGCTGAGGACGGACGGTGCGGTGGATTCCTAATCCTTCTCCCTGAAGGGTAATTTCCTACAGCAGCCGCAGGACTCGCAGTCCCACGCCCGCTTCCCCCTCCCCCGAAACAGGGCTGCAAAGGGGGCGCAGGTAGGGCCCGCCAACACCGCACAGCCTCCCCGGAGAGGCGTGGGCCGGGACAGCGGATCTCGGCCCCCGGTCCCCCCCCCCCCCCCCCGCGAGCTCCCGGACGCCGCTCACCGTGAAGGGGACATCCCCGACGCTGCCCACGGAGTAGCAGTTGTCTCCAGGGTTGACAGCCCCGGTGAGGACCTGATGCAGATGCATCTCCGGAGCCCGGGCCGGCAGGGACCGCGCGAGAGGAGCGACGAGCCCCGCGCCGGACCGCGAGAGCGCCTCCCCCTCCGCCTCCCTCGGGACCCACCCCGCGGCGGCTCCGGCTTAACGCCTCGCCCCCCTCTCGCCGTCCCCCTTCCCCGTCCCTGCCATGGGAAGCTCGTCGACCGCTGCCGCCGCCCGGATCGCCGCTCGCTAGCGGAAATGCCCGGATGCTCCCACTGCCTGCTGCACCGGCGCACAACTGCGGGAGGAGCGCAAGGGTGCGTGTGAGGCGGGGGGGGCGGGGGGACGGGGTAGCGCGTGAGCCGGGAGCGTGCTGGAGAGGACGCTCCGCCCGAGGGAGAAGGGCGGTGCGCGCGCCCACCCTCGAGGGAAGCTACGGGAGACTGGGAGGGCAAACCCCTCCTCCAGCCGCTGAGCTCTTAGCTCAGTCCTGCTCCCCGCCCCGCGTTTGCGCGTGCGCGCGCAGTGGTTTCCAGGGCAATTGCGCGCGCCGCGTGGACCCTGTCCCGGGATTGCGCGCGCAGACGTGCGGGAGTTCCTCGGGGCCTCGGGGCTGCGGCCGGCGGGGGCGGGGCGGGGCCGGGCCCCGGCAGGGCCCTGGGGGTGCGCCTCGGTTCCCGCTGGCCGAGGGTTTGACCCACTCCCGAGGACACCGCGCGACGGTCAGGGCAGTGGACCTCAGGAGGACGCCAGTCACCGGGAAATTCCGTCTCGGAAGCTCTGAGATCCCCGTAGGGCCTCAGTACGCCAGGTATTTTATTTTACATAAACAATAAAGGCATCTTCCAACTATTTGGAGAAGCCGTACTCCCCTGACCGCAAATTATTTTGCTTCCACCTTTTGTCACGGATGTTCTAGATAGCGAAAGGAAGCCCTAGAGACAGGTGACTCCCCTAGACTCTTTTTCATGAGTGATGTCATGGATTCGCAGAATCGTCTCATTTTTCCAGACTGTACGCTGAACTGTCGGTGGGTTGGGATGCAAGACTCAGATCCCGGCTCCAGGTAAATCCATCACCAATTTTTGAACCTCTACTGCGTAGAAATCACTAGGGTAAGGGAATAGAAGGGATTCCAAGACCCAACTGTCTAAAAAACCAGGCAGGACGCCAAAAGTGTGATTGAGACTTCAGATGGGCAAGAAACTGCATTCAAATGGGGGAAATGGCAGGAGCTAAGGCTTCAAGGTATAAAATGACAGAATGCGTTAGGGAACAAAGATTAATGTTTGGAGCAAATGCTACATAGAGTAGGGAAAGGAAAAGATGCTTAGCAAGATAAAGGTATCCAAGAGGTAGCCTGTGGCCTGCCTGAACAAGGAGAGTCTTGACTGTTCCTGAAGAAGTTTAGATTTCATCCTGCATGCAGTGGGGACTCCATCAAATGTTTCTGAGCAGAAACGTCTACAATCAGAGCTGCTTCAGGAAGATGACTTTGTACCACTGTGAAAGGTAATTAGAAGAATGGGGAAGATAGGAGGCACAGGCCTGCCAGAGATTGGTAGTATGTTCCTGGAAGAGAGAAGGAGTCCAAGATTAATTTCCAAAGACCTAGGACATTTTCATTTTTGTTTAGTGCTATAACCTCCCCCAAGTCACCCAGGCTAGAAACCACAGAGCTACTTTTGGCTCCTTCCTCTCCTGCCCAAATCTAAGAGTCACTTATCAAGGTCCCTCATTCATGACCCTGAGCATTCCCCCATGCTATTTACTTTCATTCCAGACCTCACCATTCTCATTTAATTGCCGTAATGGCTTCCTAACTAGTTTGACTGCCTTCCATCTCTGCTCTCTGGCACACTGCAGTTGGAGAAATCTTTTTTAAGGAAAAAATTCCCCCACTTATAATCCCCTCTCCTTAGAGGTTGAAGTCTAAACTCCTTAGTTTGGCAGACAGACCCATGCATTCTGACTTCTGTGGAGTCCAATGTTTTATCTCAGAATGTTCCCCCCACACCCCCTATTCTCCAGCCTCACTGAGCTATTCGCCATTTCCAGAGCGTACTATATTGTTTTATGCTTCCTTGTCTTGGTTCATGCTCTCTGCTCTCTCTGGAATGCCCTTCCTCCTCTTATTGACCTGGTAAACCACAATTTAGTTTAAAAATCACCTATTCAATAAAGCCTTCCTTATCCACCCCCAAATACCTCAAGGCTTCTTCCTCTTGAAACACACATATCACTTACTGTTTTGTGTCTGTTTCTTCCTCTAGAGTCTTAGATATTTTATGTCAGGATCACAGTCTTATTTTCTCTGTTTTGCAGCACCTGAATCATAGCACAGTTGGCCCGTGAACAATGCAGGGGTTAGGGAAGTCAACCCCCAGTGCAGTAAAAAATCCCTGTATTACTTTTGACTCTCCCAAAACTTAACTACTAATAGCGTACTGCTGACAGGAAGCCTTACAGATAATAAAAAACAGTCAATTAACATATATTTTGTATGTTATATGTATTACAATAAAGTAAGCTAGAAAAAAGGAGGTTAAACTCATAAGCAAGAGAAAACACATTTACAGTATTGAACTGTATTTATCAAAAAAAAGTCCATGTATAAGTGGACCTGTACACTTCAAACCCATGTTGATTAAGGGTCAACTGTACTTTATTCACTGAAATACAAGGTTTGAATGTGAATAAAAGCATCCAATCTTGCAAGAAAAATTTATGGCGGAAATAAATACCTTTCATTATACATGTATATATTTGTGAAAGTACTTAAAAGATTTTACAGTGGTTTTGTGGAGGGAAGTATTACATGCTCATGTTAATATAGTATACAATGTACAGTACATTAAGTTCTAGGAAATCACAGGTTTTGTATATTTATATATTATAATCACAAATAAAGGTACTAAGTCACATAGCTAAAAAAAATAGTGAAAACATAACAGACAACAAAACACACAAAAAAATATTCGGTAAATGGAGCCCCACCTTTATGTGAAGTATCATGAAGGCAAATATTGGTGCTACATCTTGGTACTAGCAACAGAAAAGCATGCCACATATCAAATAAATTTTTGAGAATTCTTATATATGTATAGCACATATCAGTAAAAATTGGTATAAAGCAATCAAGGTTAAATACAACAAATTTAAATAAATTTCTTTTATAAGATATTTAGTACATGTGGACAAACAATACATGTAGACAACACTTCAGTAAAAACTGGAAACATGCAGCAAAATAATAAATTTGAAAAAATTTCAACATCATGCTCATACTTAAAGGCAAATATCTTACTAAACAATAATACATATTGAAAAACAGAAAAAAAATGGTATATGTGTTATAGAAGCTAGTATTTTAGTGAATAATAGCTGCATAACAAGAAATGAACTTGTTGGCCCAGGGTGTGATCCTGGAGACCCAGGATCAAGTCCCACGTCAGGCTCCCTGCATGGAGCCTGCTTCTCTCTCTGCGTCTCTGCCTCTCTCTCTCTCTGTCTCTCATGAATAAATAAATAAAATCTTAAAAAAATAAAAATATAAATATTTTCCAAGCTTTAAAACCATTGCTACTTCTGGATTCTAGATGAATCTCTTAATCTTCAACCTTCACGACATTAGAAACTGAGTAAAGACCATCATCAAACAATAAATTATACTCCTATTATCAAGGCTTTATTAACTCGCTATTATTTAAAGCATTTCACAATTGGCTCTTGTCTTACAGCATTCCATGAAGTTTTGACTCATTCCACAGTTGTAAAATTGTAAGCCTCTTCCTTCTTCCATTTGGTCTCAACTCAAAATCTGGAGCCTGCATCTACTTGTTCCTCTCTTCCCTCCTGAATTATTTATATAACTTTAAAAAATTTTTTATTTATCTAGTTGAGACAGACAGACAGACAGAACACTAGCAGAGTGGAGAGGCAGAGGGAGAGAAGCAAACTCCCCTCCAAGCAGGGAACCTAACATGGGCCTTGATCACAGGTCCCCAAGATCATGACCTGAGCAAAAAGCAGACACTTGACTGACTGAGCCACCCAGGAGCCCCATTTGTTTTGGTGGTGGTGGTGGTGGTGGTGGTGGTGGTTGTTGTTGTTGTTGTTGTTGTTTAAGATTTATTTATTTGAGAGAAAGAGCAGGTGTGCACAAGCAGGGAGGAGGTGAGAGGGAGAGAGAGAATGTCAAGCCAACTCTGCACTGAACATGGAACCCAATGCAGGGCTCAATCCCAGGATTCTAAGATCATGACCTGAGCCAAAATCCAGAGTCAGATGCTTTAACTCAACTGAGCCACCCAGGTGCCCCTAAAAGACTTTTTGATAGCAAAATCTAAGTGTGCAACTGGCTAGTTAAGTCTCTTGCAATTACAGCCTAGTCTTTTGTTATCCAAAGTGACCAACCAAATCTCCTTCCAGGCTAATATAGTAAGTTTCCTTAGTAGCCCACCCACCCCATTTTAATTATCCACAATTCATTTCTTCCTCACTTACCCTATCTTCTGTGTAGACCTAAAAATAAAGTGGAGACTTTTTCTTCTGATTTGGAAGTGACCTTCTTTTAAAAAATAGAAAGGTAACAGTTTTGTGTCACTAACAGAACATGCCAATACAACTGTAAAGTATAATTTTTCATGTCCACAAGTTTTAATGTAACAAATGTTGAACCTTTGGGGTTGGGTTTAATGGAACATGGATGTCAGAGGGACTTAGTTTCCCAGCAGTAATTACACACTCATGTGTACTATTTGTCTATTACTGTATAACAAATTACTTCCAAACTTAGTGGCTAACTTCAACAATAGACACACCATTTCTGTGCATCAAGAATTCAGTAGTGACTTCATTGGGAGGTTCTAATTCAGAGTCTCTCAAAATGTCAGCTAGGCACTAAAAAGAAGCTAGACACAAAAGATGATATATTACATGATTCCATTTAGATTAAGTTTTCTGAAAAGGCAAATATGTAGACACAGAAAATACATAGTGAATGCCTGGGGCTGGTAGTGGAAAGGGAAGTAACTGCTAATGGGCATGGCATTTCTTTTGGCATGATGAAAATATTCTAAATTTAGATCATGGTCACAACCGCACAAGTCTGTAAATTTACTAGAAATCATTGAATTGTACACTTAAAATCACTGAATTTTATGGTAAATAAACGGTAATTTTAATAAACCTCTTTTAAAGGAGTGTCAGCCAGAGCTACAGTCACCTGGAGGCTTGACTGAGACTAGAAGACCTTTTTCCAAGATGACACACTGTCATGGCTGGTAAGGTGATCCTAGTGGCTAGTTGGAACCCCCAGTTCCTCACTATGAGGTCCTCTCCATAGAGCTGCATGAGTGTACTCAAGACATACCAGCTTCCCCAAGAGTAAGTGATCAAGGGAGAGATCAAGCTGGACACTGCAATATCTTCATAACCCAACCTCAGAATTCACACACCACTACTTCCACCATATTTTACTGGATACACAGGTTAGCCATAATTTAGGGAGCATATTTCCCAAGAGAATGAGTACCAGGAAATGAGAATCACTGGGGGCCTTCTTGGAGGGTAACTGCCATACCACAGAACTCAAGGATTTTATCTTCATGCGTCAAGGGGCATCATTTTTGTCATTCTCATTCTTACCTACAAAGGTAACTGGAATCTCTACTCATAAATCTGGAGTGCCGTAATGCTCTTTGATATATCTGTTATCAGTTTTTTAATGGTAAACTGTGTGTTTTAAATATTGAATTTTCCAAGTGAGTATGTTTGTTTCAGGAATCTAATACCCATGTTTTTATTTACTCATGTTTTATTTTTTAGGTTCCACATGAGTAAGATCATGTGGTATAAGTCTGATTCTGCTTTTTATTTCTAATATCCATGTCTAAATGTTCCCTCTAGTTCTGGAGACCCCTACAGGTGTCTTACAGATATCTAACACTTTAAGCTGCTGTTTTCTTCAGTTGTTAGTAATGAACACTCTGACTCCTTATTACCAGTTCATTTTGTAGTCTGTTATACTTTTTTTTTTTATTTTTTTTTATTTATTTTTTTTTTTAGTCTGTTATACTAAACTTGAAATGGATGTGATAGCAAGCCTTCATTTTATTTATTTATTTATTTATTTATTTATTTATTTAGAGAGTGTGCAGAGGGGAGGGGTAGAGAGACAGGGAGAGAGAGAATCTCAAGCAGACTCCCTGCTGAGTGCAGAGCCCTAAATGGGGCTCCATCTCACAACCCATAAGACCATGACCTGAGCTGAAACCAAGAGTTGGATGCTTAACTGACTGAACCACTCAAGCACCCTTGCCTTCATTGCTTTTGAGTCATATGCTATAGTGGTAATGTATTTTAATCTAAAATACCAAGGGAATGATCCTATTTCAGTTACCTATTGCTATGTAACAAACTACCCTAAGACTTAGTGGCTTAAAACAATTTATTATTTCTTATGCTCTGTGCATTGGATAAAGAGTTCTGTTGGTTTCACTTGGGCTCACTCATATGGTTGCATTCAGCTGGAGGGGTCACTGGGGTAGAAGGTACAAGATGGCATAATGGCTGGCAATTGATGCTAGTTGTTAGCTGGGGTGCCTTACTTTCCCTCCACGTGGCCTCTCATCATTCCTAAGCTAGACAGACTTCCGTACCAGCCTCAGGCCCAGTGTCAAAGGTAATACGCAGAATTATTTCCACTGTGTTTCTTGGTCAAAACAAGTCACAGGGTCATCACGATTCAAGAAAGAGGGAAATAAATTCCATCTTTCGATGGGAGGAGCAGAAAAGTCATATTGCAGAAGGATATAGGAAGAATTATTGTAGCCATCTGTGCAAACCCTCTTTATCACAGACCCAAACTCTACCTCTGGTCATCTCCATGGCCACCGACTTACTATTTTTGCTTTGTTTGAGTTAAGAATGTACTTATAGGGGACACCTGGGTGGCTCAGTGGTTGAGCATCTGTCTTTGGCTTAGGGCGTGATCCCATAGTCCCAGAGGATCAGTGCCTGAGTCCCTGCATCGGGTTCCCCACAGGGAACCTGCTTCTCCTTCTACCTGTGTCTCTACCCCTCTTTCTGTGTCTTTCATGAATAAATAAATAAAATCTTAAAAAAAAAAAAAAAAGATTGCACTTATAGGATGAAAATGTTTACATATTTATTATGATGCTTGCAGTGTTGTGATTTATAAGAAATATGTATTTGGTCACTCAGAAATATATATTTGGTCTTCATCTGCAGTTCCTGGTCACAGGAACTCCCCAACCCTTGGAATTTCCTATGTATTGAGAGGGGTCGAAGTGTCTTTTGTCATGTTGAGAAGGTGACTTTTGGACCCCACCTAAGGCTGATAGCCTGGGAAGCCAAGCCTGTGATTAGAGGGTTAGAACTTTCAGCCCTACCTCTCCCCATACCACACCTCCAAGGAGGGGGGAGGGGCTTGGGATTGAATGAGCCTATGGCCAATGACTTAGTCAATCATGACTATTAATGAAGCTTCTGTGAAAAACTCAAGAAGGTAGCTTACTGGTCCTTTTTTTGAGAACTCCCATGGTTGGGGAAGCAGAACATTTCTGCGTACCAACAAGCTGAGCCCCAGGCTCCCAGAACACAGATTCTCTCTTGTCTGTGACCTTGCCCTATGTATCTCATCTGTTGATTTGTATCTTTTGTCATATCCTTTAATAAACTGGTAAATGTAAATGTTTCTCTGAATTCTGTTGAGTCCCTCTAACAAATTAATCTGACCTAAGGAGAAGGTCACTGGTACCTTTCATCAGTAGCCAGTTGGTTCAGAAGCACAGGTAACAGCCCGGGGCTTGCAACTGGCATCTGAAGTGGGGAGTGAAGGACAGTCTTTCAGGATAACCCTTAACCTGTAGAATCATCTGATACTATCTCTGGGTAGATAGTGTCAGAATTGAGTTGAATTCTTGGACACCCTGCTGGTGTCTGAGAATTGCTTGATTTTGGCAGGGTGGGGCATTGGAATTGAGTCCAGGAACTCTAAAAGAATGTCCTCTGCTGGAGGCAGCATCAAATTACTGTCTTCCTGGTGACTACCACTCAGAATCTTTGCTATGTAACTCACACCTTAGGCTTTTTAGCTTTTTGTCTCTAATATGGATACACTGAACACAGAGCAATTTTTAGACACTTTTTGTGAGGAAGCAGAGATTAATCCTTATGAATCTTATAAGCAGGTAAATAAGGAAAATTTTGATCTAGTTGGATTCTTTTGTTGCTAGGATCAGAGAAGACTGATCATCTTAGAGGAATTGTAGCAAATGGCTTCTATCTTTGCACTATTTATGATTGTACTGTGAAAAGTAAGATGCTCTACAAATATTACTGATTTTCTTAAATATCAATGTTTAGTGGTTTCATAAACATTTAAATGAGAGCTTGAGAGGGAACTTTTTTTTCAAAATATTTTGTCACTCTAAATAATTATTATGTAATGTAGACTAGATATGACATGAGCTAACCTACCTGCTTATCTTTCCAACTTCATCTTTTAGTATTCCTGACCTTTAAACATACACTGCAACCACACTGAAGTGCTACTCACTCCTCTAATCTTTCAGCTTCTGGAAAGTTGCTACTTCCCCTATGTAGGATTTCCCTTACCACCATCAGCACCACCGACCACCACCATGCCCTTTGCCTGACTAATTTCTACTCTTCCTTAAAAGTTCAGTTCAGAAGCCCATATCTCTAGAGAGCTTTGCCCAGTGTGAATTAGATCCCCTGTTATGCATTCTTACAGGTGTTTCCTTCCCTTATCTGTCCAGAGGGCAGGGACTGTGTCTTGATGACAGTTGTTGATTTTCTTCTTCCTTGCCTGCGCTTTCCTCATTAGAATCTCCAGTTTTTAGCTGGGAAACCGATTCCTGGGATAAAGACTACATTTCCCAGCCTATGTGTTGCTATTCATTCATGTTACTAAGTTCTCTCTCTCGCTTTTTTTTTTAATTTAATTTTATTTATTTATTCATGAGAGACACACAGAGAGAGGCAGAGATATAGGCAGAAGGAGAAGCAGGCTTCCTTGGGGAAGCCCGATGTGGGACTCAAGCCCAGGACCTGAGATCATGACCTGAGCCAAAGGCAGATGCTCAACCACTGAGCAACCCAGGTGTCCCATGTTGCTAACTTCTGACAAATAAGATATTAGCTGAAGATGAAATATATAGCAGTATCTGGAAATTTTTTTTAAAAGATAGCTATCATAGTCTTTATGTCTCATCCTTCCTTTATCATATTTCTCTAAAATATAGATATGATAGCAGGAGCAACATCTTGGAACATGAGAATGAGGCTCATTCCTAGGGATGGCATAGTAGAAAGTTGGAAGTAAGCTTTCCACTGAGTCCCAGACATTCATGGAGTCCCCTTATCAGCCATGAGCTTCTACATCTAGATTTTTTTTTTCTACATCTAGATTTTTACATGAAAGATAAACTTCTGTCTTGTTTAAGGCACTACTTTTTTGTGTCTCTGTTAGAATTATTCCTAATCCTAATTCATTTTTAGCTTTCTTTCTTTTTAATTCTAAAGCCTGGCAAAGTGCCTGGAACATGGTAGGAACTCAAGAAATGTTTATTAAGCCAAGTAGTTATTAACTGTACTAGGGGTACATTATGTAAATTGAATTAGTAAAAATCACAAATTTTTTTTAGTTTGTATTTATTTATGATAGTCACAGAGAGAGAGAGAGAGAAAGAGAGAGGGGCAGAGACACAGGCAGAGGGAGAAGCAGGCTCCATGCACCGAGCCTGACATGGGATTCGATCCCGGGTCTCCAGGATCGCACCCTGGGCCAAAGGCAGGCGCTAAACCACTGCGCCACCCAGGGATCCCAAATCATAAATATTTTAAAACTCACATAGCTTCCCAAGGCCTCAGAAAACAAAATACTTCATCTTCTGGGGAGTGGCAGATGGTGGTTATTGGGAAAGAAGGCTAGTGGCATTAAGATAAGGGGTAAGAACTAAACAATACTTGGAATTAGTTATTGAAGCTAGGTATGGCCTACCAAGTAATAAACAGACCACTCAATGGCTCTGGAGAAATGAATTAGTCTTGTTGGCATGGTGTTTGAGAAAAATAAAACTTTAAATAGGGAGTAATAAATTAATCTCACCCTAGACTTACAGAATAAAATGAACTTAGTATTCTTACTGGTTAGAGACCAGGCACTGTGGTATTGAGATCACCAAGTACAGTACAATACTCTTAGGCATGGCTAAGATGACCAAAAGACTGGACCCCCCTAACTCCACACCCCTAAAGAGAGGTGAGAGAGGACAGGAATCAACATTTCCTCATAGTGTCCCCTCTGTAAGAAAAAATTCATATCTGGAGGCAGAAATGAGAAAACTCAGGAGGGTCTGACTCCAGAGGTGTTGGTAGTGATGGCATGTATGTACGTGTGTGGGTGTGCTGACATGCATTAGTTGTTAACAAAATAACTGAAGTTCTAACTTGATTCTCCTTTCAATCTCGTTCTAAATGTTGCAAGCACATTTGTATAGGCATATTCCTGTGACTACAGAAGCAAGATTATAAAAAAATATTCAGGACATATTAAGGTTTTATATTTTTTAAAAACAGATTGTCAAAAGAAATCACTGTCTATTGATGGATGAATGGATAAACAGTGGTGTGTATATATATATATATATATATATATATATATATATATATAATAAAAATTACTCAGCCATAATGAAAAATGAAGTACTGATACATGCTATATAGCATGAGTGAACCTCAAAGTATGCTCAATGAGAGAAGCCGGACACAAAGGTTGCATATTGTATGATTCCATTTATACAAAATATCCAGGATATGTAAATTCATAGAGACAAAACAGATGAGTGATGGCCAGGAGCATGGGAATGGAAGAAATGGGTAGTAAATGTTTAATGGGTACTAGGTCTCCTTATGTGGTGATGAAAATGTTTTTTTAACTATATGCCCTTGACTTGTTCATTTTTAATTGTTCACATGTTATATGAATTTCACTTCAATTAAAAAAAAAAGAAACAGCCATATTTTGTAAATTAAAAACAAACTAGTACAAAGAAAAAATCTGGAAAGTATTTTAACAGGTCCTGTGTCCAGTTGGTAGAATTATGAACAAGTTTAATTTTAATCTTTTTGTACATTTGTTTCCAATTTTTCCACAATGGACATATATACATTGCTTTTAAATTGAGAAAACATATAATGATTTAAAACTTTTCCTTTTGTAAGATTTTATTTGAGAGATAGAGATAGTGAGAAAGAGCATGAGTAGGATCAGAGGGGGAGAGAGAAGCTGACTACCCTCTGAGGAGGAAGCCCAGTGAGGGACTCAATCCCAAGACCATGACCTGAACTAAAGGCAGACGCTTAACTGACTGAGCCACCCAGATGCCCCTGATTTTAAGTTTTCAAACAAAGGGTGGCCTTTCAAGTCTATGAAGAGGTTAAATTAAGAAACTAGGAAACCATGATTAGTATGTAATCTATGTCAGTTTTCCTATTGCAGAATTAGATTTTAAATGAGAATATAAGAGATTGAAGGAATATATTTTACTCTTTTTAAAATGTAATCATTTGCACACACTTATATACAGAATTTCAAATATGAATACAAATGCCATGTCTAAATTTGTTTTAAAATTTCAGTGAATACTATACCCTGAATAAGTCTACACAGAATATGTGTTGGGATACCTAAAGGGGTCAAATCCCTACTGGGCCTTTGATCTGGGAGCCAGTGATGACTTCCATAGCCTTACAACAGCAACAGGAGGCCTAACTCTGAAATGTCACCATCTCTGAAAAGTGATTGAGGAGACAGTGGTAGTTCTAAAGCTCATACTTCTTAAGCAGTGGGGGCCAGAGACAGACTCACCGTATCTACAGTTGCTTTGGCCTGTCAATTTTTCTTTGCTCACTTCCCTCTCCCCACCACAACCAGATATCAATTCAACATTGTCTTCAAACCCCAACTCAAAAATCACCTCCTGGGTAAAATCTTCTCTCCCCAGTGATATCAAATAAATTGATCCCACCTTATGATCCCACAAATCTTAGGGTCTCCGTTACAGGATTTATCACATTATTTCTATTAAACTACACTTTTTGAAAAGTTAAAAAGCTCTACTTCCGTGCAAATATAAATGAAATCGTGCCAAATATCTCATTCAACTCATTAATGAGGAAAGTGGTAAGATGTTAAAATTAGTTCAAATGGGAATTTGACTTACAGAATTTATATTCTCTAATGTTTATTTGCATTGCTATGACCATGAATTATTTGTAAACTATCAATACTGTAAAATTTAACTTCTACTCTCACAGTTTTAAAATAGTCTCAGGGTGCCTGACTGGCTCAGTTGAGATGTGACTCTTAATCTCCAGGTTGTAAATTTGAGCCCCACATTAGGTGGAGAGATTACTTAAAAATAAAATCTTAAAAAAAAAAAAAAGCCTCATCAATAGCAAATCAATCAAATAGAATCCAATAATCCCTAAAATTCCCTCAGGCAAAGCCTAACACTTCACCGAAGGGACATCCAATCATTTCTTTTGCTCATTTCCAAATGTTGGATAATATTTTCTTAGCTATCTATTTCTGCTAGAATATGAGCTCAAAGCCACATATTCAGAAACTGGTTTAACACTGAGGTCCTTCAGCGGCGCCTGTTGGCTCAGTTGGTAGATTATGCAACTCTTGATCTCAGAGTTGTGAATTTGAGTCCCATGTTGGGTATAGAAATCACATAAAAACAAAATCCTAAAAAAAAAAAAGACAAAAACTGAGCTCCTTCATACCAGGTACACATACATACAAAGGTAGAGGATACAAACATACAAAGGTAGAAAAATAGGTTTTCTGATCGCAAGGACATATTTGGTATAGATTAAAGGTATAGAAACAAATAATTTACATATGCTATATAAGAGCTGTGACTTAGGGAGATTAACCTGTGGCACTTACATAATGGAACAGTGAATGAACCGGGAGAGAGAGAACAATTAAGATAATTCTTAGGAAAGAAGTGATCCCACACGTACCCTTATGGCTAAACCCATTCATGACTTACTAAGAATGCAGTTCAACCACACACACATTCACAAAATTTTGAATGCCACTTACTGTTGGTATGTCAGGAACAGGAAGACTAAATTATGCTACAAAGAAGAGAAAATAACATTGATAGATATTTACTGAGCACATTACCCTTCATGCTACCAAACACCTGGTTACCTAGATACTTTTATAGATACCTTCTTATAAATGAGGAAACAGAAGGATATTGAGGTCATACAATGCTAAATCTTGCCCTCTAGGAGCTGAGAGTCTAATGAAGTAGGAAAAACACAAAAACCTCAGTCATATACAATGCAATAATGGTGTTGAGAACTACAGAGTAATGACTGATTCTACCACAAATAAAAGACATTTTGGGATGCCAATCAAAATCATGCCCCTTTCTTTGAAATTGCCTCCACTTGCCTTCCAATCTAAAAAGGGAACCCTAAGCATGTTTGTCCCATCTGACCCCCACAAAGGTTTGCATAATCTGATTAGATCAGGGCTATACAACTATTCAAATAAGAACCAACATATAGGCCAGCTGAACCAATCCTTTTTTGAGCTGGGAATATGACATTAGGACACAGAGACTGTGAGATGATTCAGGATGAGTGTAGGACTTGAAATGCCTTGTAGATTGGACTGATGTAAATGCAAGAAAGACCAAACTATGGAGCAGAGGAGAACCCTACATAAGCAGAAAAGGCTGGGCAGCAGAGAGAAGCAGGAAACAATGTAGAGCACAAACAGTAGCAGAGATCAGAGGCCATGAGTACTGGAGGTAGCAGGTTCTGGCATTTCCAGGCAGAAATCTGTATGACCCAATTGCCTTTCTTTTCTAGATGTCTGTGAGATGCTTCTGTATCTTTTTTTTTTTTTTTAAGATTTTATTTATTTGAGAGAGAGAGAGAAAGAGAGAGAATCCTCAAGCAGACTCCCCGCTGAGTGCAGAGCCCAACAGTCCCACAACCTCAAGACTCTGACCCACGCTGAAACCAAGGGTTGGAAGCTCAACTGACTGAGCCACCCTGGTACCCCATCTGCTGTATCTTTTAGAAACCTTCTCCTTGCCCTTGTGTTTTACTAAATCAGTTGTAATTTGTCAGATTCTTGGAGTATCCACCAGACAAAGAAGTGTGAAGGGTGTATACAAAAACAGAAGCAACAAGGTACATGTTATACTCCCAGAAGGCCAGTTATCTCCTAGAGACTGATGGTCAGGTTATATTGTTATGTCCATAAGTTTCCAGACTGACGTTCCGCACAAGTAGCATTTGTTCACTTGCATCATCTCCTTCTTCTCAAGCCTTCTCCCTGTCTGCCTCTCACCTAAAGGTTTCTTTACCCACTACAGTGTGAGTGTGCTTCTGCACACCTATACTCCTTATTCCAAGCTGGCTGAATGACTTTAGCACTGATGTTAGTTGAAAGCATGAGTACCAAGTCCAAGAGAAAAAGGAGAGAGAGAACGAGAGAGAGGAAAGAAAGAAAAAAGAGAAATGTAAATAAAGTAAATGGGTCAAAATTTCCTAAAACTCGATCTTATTCAGACTTCAACTCTACTGAATCACTTTTTAACTCAGATTTATCAATGTCAAGTCTTTCTCCACCGTTATCATTCTCTGAGTGATCACAAGCATTAATGCTACAGAATTCCAAAAGAATGTTTCATTACTGTCTCTGGAATTTTCTCCAAGCTTCTGACATCATTCTAAAGAATTGACATACATGCATAGGTGATGACAACTCTGTCATGATAGTTGCCCAAGCAATGATGGCAAGAGGAACCTAGGGCTAGTTCCTTAATGTCTTCCCATTGATTGATGCTGTCCTAATTGTAGAAGCAGCTGGAAAGCCTTTTAAAATCTAACATGTAAGTACTACTCCTAGAGATTCTGATTATTAAGGAGGCTGATACAGGGTTCTCTTGATGTTTCTCCTGAACAAAATCCCAGGTGGGAAGCAATATAACACATAGACTAGTGAAACATGCAAGATTCAAATCCTAGATCTACCACATGCTAATTATGTGATTTCAGCACATTAACCATGCCATACTCTAGTGTTCTAATCTGTAAAATGGGGGTGACAGGAGCACCTATCTCTTCTTGTTGTAAGAATTAAATAAACACATATAAAATACCTAGGACACTGCAGAGACAGAATAAGTGCTATGTAAGTGTTTCAGATCAAATTTAATGGTAATAATAATTATTAAATTTCACCTAACATGAAACTGATAAACTGATAAACTGATACATTTATATCACTAAGGAGACACTATCAAGCCTAGTGAAAGTACTGGTGAAAATTATCAGAAGACCACTTTTTGAACATTTACTATGAACTAGGTGCTCAAAAAATGGCACCTCTTGCATTGTGTGTTTGGAAAATTCAACAGAAGTTTATAATAAAACTATCATCTGATTCCTGCATCCTAATTAAATCAGCAGAAAAGGTGTCCATGTTACTGAGCCCTCTCAGGCAAATACTATATATCTTTTATAGTAGTAAAACTTCACTTAATATAGTATGTGATCAGAATCCACAATTCCAGTTCTCTTAAATAAGGGTCAATTCTCACTCCTGAATCCAATGCTACTAAAGGCAGGGAATTTGTTTTGGGCTTTGGGTTGGGATTGGTTTGTTTTTGCTCATTTCTATGTTGCTTTATTTTATCTGTGGCATTTCCTTTATTTCTCTTAAATAAATCAAGGAGTATCCCCTTGATTCTAGTTTGCCATAGTTGGGTAAACAAGCTTCCATTCATTCTGTCTTTGTTGTAATTTTATAAATGTCTTTTGTTTATTCTCCATTCATTCAACTAACTTTTTTAAACTCCTCACTTGCCCTAGGACCTCAGTTAGCAGCTGGGGCTATATAAAGTCTCTACACTCACTAAGCCAGGAGTCTAGGGGCCCCATAAACTAGATTAGTAGTGTCTATGCCCAACACTAAAATAAGCACTTAATAATTTTTGGCTGGGGTGGCTGGGTGGTTCAGTCAGTTAACCAACATTCTCTCATGAGTCGTGAGATTGAGCCCCATGGTGGGCTCCACACTCAGCTCCGAGTCAGCTCGTCTCTCTTCTCCTCCTCCATTTCTCCACTTACTCGCGTGCATACTATACTCTCTCTCAAATAAATAAAATATTTTCAAAAATAATAATAATATTTGGCTGAAGCGGTAAAATTCCCCTGTTTTTTTTTCTTTCAAGATGTATAAATTGAGAAGTTCCTGCTAGTGCTTAAGTCAACCCTGGCTCAGGCTAACGTCCAAATACTAATAAGTGGGACTTAGAGAACTCAAAGATCAATTACCACCCTAAACAAATGACTAATGATATCTTTATACTTCACACTGCAAATTTGTAATAAATACCAGAAATGGAAATTTCCTCAACTCTACTCTTCTGTGATTCAACATGTAGACATTAGAGGACCAATGATCTTTAAAAAAATAGGACTGGACAGGTTTCATTGATATAATTTGGAGGTTAGAACACAGGATTTAAAATCAGGGGCAGCCCGGGTGGCTCAGCAGTTTAGCGCCACCTTCAGCGCAGGGTGTGATCCTGGAGTCCTGGGATGGAGTCCCACATTGGGCTCCCTATAGGGAGCCTGCTTCTCTCTCTGCCTGTGTCTCTGCCTCTCTCTCTCTGTGTTTCGAATGAATAAATAAATAAAATCTTTAAAAAAAAATAAAATTAGGAGTTATGTTCAGATAGTGCCTCTGTCAGTTACTCACTATGTAGCCTTAGGTGAGTTACTTTTCTGATCTTCAATGTTTTCATATGAATAATGATAATAAAACTATACTTTTGAAAATGTGATTGTAAGGATTAAATATAATAATGTCCCATGTTTAAGATCTAGCACATAATAGTTGCTCAATAAAAGTAACCATTTTACCTATTTACTAGCACTACTGCTACAACATAATTGAAATGTTTTGAAGTCTTTTTTTCATAATATAAACACACAAAGACATTTTTAACAGAAAAACAGTAGTTATGTATTTCTAGCCCCACCTCTCACTCCTCACCACCTTCTTATCCAGTACATTGCATGGTATTTCAAAGCCAGTCTTTAAGTAAGAAGTTATTAAAGTTGGTCAAAAACAAAATATGAACAAAAAATAGAATGACCATGATCTAGCAACTTACTTCTGGGTATTTATCTGAAGAAAATGAAAACACTAACTTCAAAAGATTTATGCACCTCCATGTTCACTGAAGCATTATTTACAATAGTCAAGATATGGAAACAGCCTAAGGGTCCACTGATGGATAAATAGTTAAATTTGATACACACACACACACACACACACACACACACTGAAATAGTATTCAGCTGTAAAAAGAATGAAACCTTGCTATTTGCGACAACACAGAATGACCTCAATGGCATGATCCTAAGTGAAATAAGTCAAAGAAACACAAATATGGCGTCATCTTTCTTATATGTGAAATCTAAACACAAAACAAAACCCTCAAAGTCATAGATACAGAGAACAGATTACTGGTTGCTAGACTGCAAATAACAGAGAACCAGAAGAAAGACATTGCTCTCTGGATTGACTCAGAAAAGGATGTTGGAGAACTATAAAAATGAAAGCAAATAAATCACCACTGGTTATGTCAGACCAAAATGCAGGACAAGGAATGCCTGCCTGGGTGACTCAGCGGTTGAGCATCTGCCTTCAGCTCAGGGGGTGATCTCTGGGTCCAGGATCAAGTCCTACATCCCTGTGGGGAGCCTGCTTCTCTCTCTGCCTATATCTCTGCCTCTCTCTCTCTCTCTCTCTCTCTCTCTCTGTCTCTCATCAATAAATAAATAAAATCTTAAAAAAAAATGCAGGACATATTCAAAATGGATTCTTCACATATGTATCTATTTTGAGACACTCTATGCCTTATAAATTACATTGTAGGTACAGACCTATTTTAGCCTTACATATTTTCCTTATTTTTTATTATTTTATTTTATTTTCTATTTCAATTCAATTAATTAACATATAATGTATTATTGGATTTAGAGGTAGAGATCAGTGATTCATCAGTCCTATATAATACCCAATGCTCATTACATCAAGTGCCCTTCTTAATGACCATCACCCAATTACTTCATCCTCCCACCCCTCACCCCTCCAATTACCCTCAGTTTGTTTCCTATGATTAAGAGTCTCTTATGGTTTGTCTGTCTCTCTCTGATTTTATCTTATTTTTTCCTCTCTTCCCTTATGATCCTCTGTTTTGTTTCCTAAATTCCACATATGAGTAAGATCATAAATTGTCTTTTCTGATTGAACTCTTTTAAAAAAGGCGGGGGGAGCCCTGGGTGGCTCAGCGGATTAGCACCTGCCTTTGGCCCAGGGCGCGATCCTAGAGTCCCAGGATCGAGTCCCATGTCGGGCTCCCAGCATGGAGCCTGATTCTCCCTCCTCCTGTGTCTCTGCCTCTCTCTCTCTCTGTCTCTCTCTCTCTATCATGAATAAATAAATAAATCTTTTTAAAAAAATTGTTTTTTCTGATTGACTTATTTCACTTAGCATAATATCTCTAGTTCTAGCCACATCACTACAAATGGCAAGATTTCATTTTTTTATTTGATGGCTGAGTAATATGTCTTCTTTATCCATTCATCTGTCTATGGACATCTGGACTCTCCATATTTTGGCTATTGTGGGCATTGCTGCTATAAACATTGGGGTGCAGGTGCCCCTTCGAATCACTCCATTTGTATCTTTGGGGTAAATACCCAGTAGTGCATTGCTGGGTCGTAAGGTAGCTCTATTTTCAGCTTTTTGAGGAACATCCATACTGTTTTCCAGATTGGCTGCACCAGCTTGCCTTCCCACCAGAAGTGTACAAGGGTTCCCCTTTCTCTGCATCCTCGCCAACATCTGTCATTTCCTGACTTGTTAATTTTAGTCATTCTGACTCGTATGAGGTTTTACCTTATTTTTTAAAAACCTAAACATTTCTTTCCACAGAAATCATACCACTTTATTGTTAGGCACAAAATCTCCTAGTTAATTTTTGGGATTAAATGTAGGTATTTTGTTTTTAGTATTATTTTCCTTATTTTCCAAAGACTTATGGGGACGATGGCAAAGGATGATCCTAAACTGACCTCATCCCACAGATACAACTAGATAACACCTACATCAATGTAAATAGCCTAGAAAGTGACCAAAGGCTGGCAGAACAAACTCTCCACAGCTAAACATAGAGGAGAGGCCCCATTGAAAACAATAGGAAAAGTACAGACATAGTTGGGAACCAAGCTGACCCATGAGACTGTTTGTGGGAAGGAGAAGCACCACAAGCATCCCACACTGGCACCCGAGGCCTTGGGGACCCACATTGGGAAGATGAATCTCCATAATATTTGGCTTTGAAAACCAAAAGGGCTTCACTTTGCAAGCCCCTTTGGTTTTAAATCAGTGGGGCTTAACACTTGGAACTTTAAAAAATCAGTGGGCTAAGATCTGGGAGAGCCAGAAGGCAACAGGAAATTGAATCCCTACCCTTATAGAGACAGCACAATAAATAGCCCTTCTAGGATACAGCATAGAAGCAGCAGTTTGAAAAACACCTGGGGTATACAGGAAAGTGACTTATTTACTAATCTGAGCATGTACTGAGGGACAAGGATCTTTGGGAGAGTTCTGCAAGAACAAAAGAGCTGGCTGGCACTTTCCCTCCCCCACCCCCAGCCTAGATACACAGACACCTGCAGGAAACAGCATAGTGTCAACACTCTCCACTTAGCTTGCCAACAGTGTGACCTTGCCCTGCACTCTTCTGCATAGACTTGCCTCCTTCAACCTGTCATTGGCAGTTCTCCAAATTGGTGCCAAGCTTCTTCCCACAGCAGACCCACACAAACCTTGCTAACACCACCCACCCTGCTCCTCCACCCCATTCTACACACCTACCTTCTCCAACCAGGCCTCAGCAAGAGTACATCCAAAACAGCACCATAATCTTGGCATTGTGCAACCAGCTCCAACAGAAGCTAGGGCAAAGGAGTCCAAAATGACTTCTGCCTTGGGGAGAGGGGAAGATAACCACACACAGCAGTTTGACTGTAGACCCAGTGGTTGGCTAGTGGCAGGAGAGTGCCCTGCAGTTCAGTTGTACTGCAGCTCTGGCAAATGCCACAGCTCTAGCACAACTCAAGACCAAGGTGGCCCCCATAATGGCCCCTTAACAACACAAGGACCAAACCCTACCCAGGCAAAGAAAGCCATTACTGGAGATTAGTAATAGGTTAGTGTGGATTACTGGACTGAAGGCAAATGTGCCACAGAAGGGCACATGCAACACACAAAGGGGACACCTCTGAAGGACCAGGTTCTGGAGAACAGGGGACATTGCACCTCAGGGCACCACTTGCAGGAGGAGCAGGAGACATAGCTGACTTTCCCAACACATATAAACAGACAGAGAGAGTTAGCCAAGATGAGGAGACAGAGGACTATGTCTTAAATGAAACAAAAGGACAAAATTACAACAAGAAAGCAAAATGAAATAGAGATGAATAATATGTCTGATAGAGAACTTTAAGTAAAACTACTCACTGAACTTGAGAAAAGAGTAAAGGATCTCAGTGAGACCCTCGATAAAGAGATAGAAAATATAAAAAAGAATCAATCAGAGATGAAGAATTCAATAACTGAAATTAAAGATACGCTAGAGGGAATAAACAGTAGACTCAAAGAAGCAGAAAAATGGTTCAGCAATCTGGAGGACAGAAAAATGGGAAACAATCAAACTGAACAGGAAAGAGAAAAAAGATTATTAAAGAAAGAGAATAGATTAAGGGAACTCAGCAATACCATCAAGAATAACAACATTCTCATTACAGGAACACCAGAACAAGAAGAAAGAGAAAAGGGGGCAGAAAATGTATTTGGAGAAAAATTAGCTAAAAAGATATCCAATCTGGGAAAGAAACAAAAATGCAGACCAGGAGGCACAGAAAGCTCCCAAGTCACCAAAAAGGTCCACACTAGCACACGTCATAATTAAAATAGCAAAGAGTAGTGACAGAGAATTTTTAAACCAGCAAGAGAACAGAAAATAGTTTCATAAGAGAGACATCCCACAAGGTTATGACTTGATTTTTCAGCAGAATCTTTGCAGGTCAGAAAGGAGTGACATGATATGTCCAAAGTGCTGAATGAAAAATATCCTGCAATGAAGAATACTGTATCCAGCAAGGCTATCATTCAGAATAGTGAGAGAGATAAAGAGTTTTCCAGACAAACAAAAGTTTCCCACTAAATCAGCCTTACAAGAAATATTAAAGGGGACTATTTGAGTGAAAAGGAAAGACCATAAGCAGGAGTAAGAAAGTAGGAAGCACGCAAGCAATAAAATTAAACATATCTATAAAGTTCAGTCAAGGAATTAACAAAATAAAACAGTATAAAGGATGACACTATATGCCTAAAACTTGAGGAGGAGAAGAGTAAAAATCTAGTGCTTTTAGAATCGGTTCAAACTTAAATGACCATCAACTTAATGTATACTATTTAATAGGGGTGGCTGAGTGGCTCAGTTGGTTAAGTGTCTGCCCCCAGCTCAGGTCATGATTCCAGGGTCCTGGGATTGAGCCCCATGTCAAGCTCTGAAGCCTGCTTCTCCCTCTTCTTCTGCCTGCCACTCCCCCTGCTGTGCTCTCTCTCTCTGTGTGTCAAATAAATAAACTAATATATATACTATTATATACTCAAGATATTATACATAAACCTAATAGTAACCACAAATCAAAAAAATTGGTAAAGACACACAAGAAATAAAGAAAAGGTATCCAAGTATATGAATAGAGAAAGCAACAAATCAGGAAAGAAGAAAGGAATAGAGAAGAATTACAAGCACAACCATAAAACTAGTAACAAAATGGCAATAAGTACATACCTTATCAATAATTATTTTGAATATCCATGAACTAAATGCTCCAATCAAAAGACACAGGGTAATGAAATGGATAAAAAAGCAAGACTCATCTATATGCTGCCTACAAGACACTTATTTCAGATCTAAAGACACATACAGATTGAACGCAAAGGGATGGAAAAACATTTTTCATGAAAATGTAAGTGAAAAGAAAGATGGGGTAGCAATTCTTAAATCAGACAAAACTGACTTTAAAACTAAGATTTTAACAAGAGACAAGGAAGGACACTACATAATCATAAAGGGAACAATCCAAAAAGAAGATATGGCAATTGTATATATTTATGCACCCAACATGAGAGCACCCAAATACATAAAGCACCCTTTTAAGAAACATTAAGGAAGTAATCAATAGCAATACAATAATAGTAGGGGACATTAGCACCCTGCTTACATCAATGGAGAGATCATTTAAACAGAAAATCAACAAGGAACAGTGGCTTTGAATGACATATTAGACCAGGTGGATGTAACAGACATATTCAGAACATTCCATCCTAAAACAGCAGAACATGTATTCTTTTCAAGTGCACATGGAACACTCTCCAGAAGATCAGATGGCAGGCCACAAAACTATTCTTAACAAATTCTAAAAGACTGAAGTCATACCATGCATCTTTTCTAAGCATAACATTGTGAAACTAGGAGTCAACCACAAGAAAAAATCTAGAAAGAAATCAAATACACAGAGATTAAATAACATGCCACTAAACAATGAATGTGTCAACCAATAAATCAAATAGGAAATAAAAAGATACAAGGAGACAAATCAAAATGAAACAATGATCCAAAATCTTTGGGACACAGCAAAATCTGTTCTAAGAGAGAAGTTTATAGCAATATAGGCCTACCTCGAGAAGCAAGAAAAATCTCAGATAACCTTACATGTAAAGGAGCTAGAAAAAAATAAACAAAACCCCAAACCAGTAGAAGGAAGGAAATAAGTAAAACTAGAGCAGAAATAAACAAAATAGAAACTAAAAAACAAGGGCAGCCCTGGTGGCACAGTGGTTTAGTGCCACCTGCCGCCCAGGGTGTGATCCTAGAGACCCGGGATTGAGTCCCACGTCAGGCTTCCTGCATGGATCCTGCTTCTCTCTCTGCTTCTCTCTCTGCCTCTCTCTCTCTGTCTCTCTCTCTCTGTGTTACTCATGAATAAATAAAATCTTTAAAAAAAACTTAAAAAAAAAAAAAGAACAGAACAATGAAATAAGAAGCCGGTTCTTTGAAAGGATCAACAAAATTGATAAACATTTAGCCAGACTCATCAAAAAAGAGAGAGAGAGAGGACTCAGACAAACAAAATTAGAAATTAAACAGTGGAAATAACAGCTGACACCTAGAAATGCAAAAGATTATGAGAAAATACTATGAAAAATTGTATGTCAACACATCAGACAACCTAGAAGAAGTACATAAATTCCTAGAAATATATAGCCTACCAAAACTGAGTCAGAGAGAAATAGGAAATTTGAACAGACTGATTACCAGCGATGAAATTGAATCAGTCATTCGAAAACTCAACAAACAAAAGTCAAGGACCAGATGGCCTCACAGGTGAATTCTACCAAACATTTAATGCCTATTCTTCTCAATAGAATAGGTATCACCTATTCTTCAGTCAAAACTATCCTTCTCAAACTATTCCAAAAAATAGATGAAGGAAAGCTTCTGAATCCATTCTACACAGCATCACCTTGATACCAAAAACCAAGTGAAGAAACTACAAAAAAAAAAAAAAAAAGTGAGAGAGAGAGTGAGAGAGAGCTATAGGACAATATCCCTGATGAACATAGATACAAAAATATGTTCAACAAAATGTCAGCAAACGGAATCCAAAAATACATTTAAAAACAATCATTCATCATGGTCAAGCAGGATTTATTCTTGGGATACAAGGGTGGTTTAAATTATATAGTCTCATTCATTTGGGGAATATAAAAAATAGTGAAAGGGAATAAAGGGGAAAGAAGAAGAAATGTGTGGGAAATATCAGAAAGGGAGACAGAACATGAAAGACTCCTAACTCTGGGAAACAAAAAAGGAGTGGTGGAAGGGGAGGAGGGGGGGGGTGGGGGTGAATGGGTGATGGGCACTGAGGGGGGCACTTGACGGGATGAGCACTGGGTGTCATTCTGTATGTTGACAAATTGAACACCAATAAAAAATAAAAAAAACAAGGGTGGTTTAATATTTACAAATCAATCAATGTGATAAATCACATCAATAAGAGAAAAGACAAAAGCTATAAATCACTTCAGTAGATGCAAAAGAAGCATTTGACAAAATACAACATCAATTTATGATAAAAACTATCAACAAAGTGGGTTTAGAAGGAAGATGCCTCAACATAATAAGGCCATTTCTGAAAAACCCAGAGCTAACATCCTACTCAACAATGAAAAACTGAGAGCTTTTCTCTTAATATCAGGAAGAAGACAACTCTCACCACCACTCTCATCACTTCTTTTGACATAGTACTGGAAATCCTAGTCACACAAATTAGACAAAAAGAAAGGAAGAAAATGTATCCAAACTGGTAAGGAGGAAGTAAAACATTTCACTCCTTGGAGATGACATGATACTGTATGTAGAAAACCCTAAAGACTCCACTAAAGAACTACTAAGAACAGATAAATGAATTCAGGAGGGTCTCAGGATATAAAATCAATACACAGAAATCTGTTGCATTTCTATGTATGAATAACAAAATAGCCGAAAGAGGAATTAAGAAAACAATCTCATTTATAATTGCATCAAAAACAATAAAATACCTAGTAATAAATTTAACAAAAGAGGTGAAAGACATGTACTCTGAAAACTATAAAACCCTATTGAAAGGAATTGAAGATGACACAAATTGAAAGATACTCCAAACTCATGGTTTAGGAGAACAAATATTGCTAAAAAGTTGATACTATCCAAAGGCATCTACAAGTTCAATGCCATCCCCATTAAAATACCAACAACATTTTATACAGAACTAAAACAAATAATCCTAAAATGTGAATGGAACACAAAAGACCCCAAATAGCCAAAGCAATCTTGAAAGAGAAAAAAGCTAGGTATCAGAATCCCAGATTTCAAGATAACCTACAAAGGCATAGTGAATATCAGGACTCTACCTAGGTGGTTGTGTGTGCTCATGAATCTCTTTATTAGGTGATGCAGGGCGTGGTAACTAGAGCTCTGTCTTATTTGAGTGTGTGTGTTCAAGATAATGTACCTTATGTGAATAGAGTGGCCCCAAATACTCTACCTGGTATGTTTGTAGAGTTCCAGGAGTATCTACCTTAAGTGATTGAAGGTACTAAGAAAACTCTATTTTGGAGGCAAGGAAACCATACCTTAGTGATTGTGTAGAGCCTAGGCAATTCTCCCTTAGGTGTTATTAGGCCCCAAGAAACACTACCCTAGGAATTGTAAATATAGGAACTCTATAGAAGTGATTGTGGAGGCCCAGTGAGGTCTGCTTTAGATGATGTGGTGGCCCAGGTATCTCTAGTTTAGGTAACTGAGGGGCCCAGGAGACTGAACTTTAGGTGATTGGATCCAAGTCAATGCTGCCAGATTGATTGTGGAGGCTCAGGAGTCTGTAGCTTTGGGTGATTTTGTGGAGAGCCAGGACATACTTAGCTTAGTTGATTAATTGTTGGGGCTCAAAAAAATTCACCTTAGGCAAATGTAGGGGGTCCAGGCAACTACAGCTTAGGATATTTCATGGGGAGTAGGGGAAGAAAGGGGCAGAAAACTAGACCTTAGGTGTTTGAGGGAGAAGTAAACTTAGTGATTTTTGCAACACTCTCCTCTCCAAATTCTACCTTTGGAAATATTGAAGGTCCTGGGATTTCTACCTTAGGTGTTTGGGGGACCCAAGTATGTGTACCTTAGGCAATTTGGGGATCCCAGGGAACTCTCACTTAGGGGGTTGTGGGGGCCAGAGCCCCCATGCTAATTGCAGCATTATTTATAATAGCCAAAATATGGAAGCAACCCAGTGTTCATCAATAGATGAATGGATAAAGAAGTTGCGGCATATATACACAATGGAATATTAATCATAAAAAAGAATGAGATCATGCAATTTGCAACAACCTGGATGGATCTAGAGGGTATAATGCTATGTGAAATAAGTCAGAAAAAGACAAATACAATATGATTTCACTCATATGTGGAATTTAAGAACAAAACAAAGAAGAAAAGAGACAAAGTAATAGACTCTTAAATATAGAGAACTGATGGTTGCCAGGGAGAGGTAGGGGGATGGGTGAAACAGCTGATGAGGGTTAAAGAGTATCCTTATCATGATGAGCACTGAGTAATGAATGTATAGAACTGTTGAAGCACTATTATATACCTGAAGCTAATTTACTATTTGTACGTTCATTATAATAGAATTTAAAAGAACACGTAACATTTTTAAAGGTTTTATTTATTTTAAAGAGTGGGGGATAGGTAAGGGAAGAGGAGGAGGGAGAGGGAGATGGAGAGGGAAAAGAAAACCAAGTGGACTCTATGCTGAGCATGGAGCTCCACGTGAGGCTCAGTCTCACAACCAAGAGATCATGGCCTGAGCTGAAACCAAGATTTGGATACTTAACCAACTGAGCTACCCAGGTGCCCCAAACAAATAACATTTTTAAAAATAAAAAATAAATATTTATTAAATAAATATAAATTATTTATATAATTTATTATAAATATTTATAAATTTTTTTATAAATATTTATAAATTTATAAATATTTATAATATTAAACACTTAAATATTAAATAAATTTATATTAAATTAAATTTAAATATTTATAATATTTATAAATATTTATAAATATTTATTTATTTATTTTATTAAATAAATATGTTTATTTTATTTATTTAATATTTATTAAATAAATAAATAAATAAATAAATATTATTTCACAAATGTAGATTTAGGAGATTATATGACAGACACAATCATGTTGCTCTTTAGCTATGTTATAGTGCTTAAGAAATGTGGAGGTAGCCTTTTGTAGAGAAATGATGCTATTTAGGATTGGAGGTTTATATATAGGTCAGTAGGAACAAAATGTCATTGCTTACAAGCATGTCAAGTCACAGTGACCTAGTTTTTTTGTTTGGCTGTTTGTTTCTTTGCTCATCTTTTTCATGATTCAAGGTTTTCAGGCATATAAAATAAGACAGAGAAAGGCAAAAAGGTCCAAGACAGAGAGAGATGTTAAAATGATAGCAGGGTCAGGATGATGTGGCTATGAACCAAGGAATATGGGCAATCTCTAGAAGGTGAAAAAGTCAAAGAACAAATTCTCCCCTGGAGCCTCCAGAAAAAAACAGTCTTTGATTTTAGTCCTGTAAGAACCATTTCAAAATTCAGATCTTCAGAGATTAAAAAAAAAATTAAAGTCTGAACAATTAAAGACAGCAATGTACCCCCCAAAGCCTAGAGATAAGGTTTCCCCTGAAAATTACATTATAAAGATGAACAGGTAATAAGATCAACTATCTATGGAGATCATTTATACTAAGCACTGAGGACTATACATCTATCACCCTCACAGATAGTTTGGCTTCCCAATTACATATAGAAAGAAAGTACTCTTGCAGCTATTTTTTGTGATTACATAAATAGCGGGTTTCCTGTGAATTGGTGTGTATGTAAGTTGATCTTTCTGAACCCAGTCACCAAATTGGCAGAAAGATCAAGTTTTGGACCTATGAAGCACTCTACGGAAATTCACAATATTGATTGCCCTGGAAAGCCAATTCATGTGTGACTAGCTAGTATTCCCACTAACAGTGATGATGATGATAGCTATGTGTCAGATGCTGTGTTAAGTGCTTTATATAAATTTCATCATCACTATAGCAATTCCCTTGCACAGATTAGGAAAATGGGGTTTAGAAAAGCAAAGGAACTTGCCTAAGGTGACCTATCTGTGAGGTAGGAGTCAAACCAGGTCTAACTTGGAAGCAAAAAACAAAACAAAACAAAACAAAACAAAACAAAAAAAACCTGATTACTATTCTTGTTTGCTTCCCTCAAAAAAAGTTCTTCTTCGGATTGTTAATGATCTTCTCTAGGACATTTCTCTCTAAAAAAAGCAAATACATTTTCTGACTCAAACTTGCTTCTTAGTGAGAAGTGCCATCGGGTTTAATGCAGGCAAATGCTATCTTAATTTTCTAGAAAGAATAGTGGGATACCAAACACTACACACCAATAAATCTGGGAATTTCCTCAATGGATAATGAGACATACATATCCTGTGGCAATTTTTTAAAGGAATATATTTATCAGAAGCCAGTAAGTGCTCAATGAGAACAGAAGATGTCAGATTTATGTAACATCTACTTTGAATAATATAATTAATGCCACAGACAACTTTTATCTTCTTTCAGTGAGAAATTTGACAAAATCCTTATTGGATTATCACACTGAAATCAGGTCCCAGGGGCCTCTACAAAATGACAAGATCCCTTGGTAAATCCATCACTGAAACTCTGACCTTCACCCGGCCAGCTCAGAAACTCAATCTCTACATGCCTTCAAAATCCATAAGACACTAATAATTAAAACTAAATACTTAGGAGCACCTGGGTAGCTCAGTGGTTGAGCAACTGCCTTTGGCTCAGGTCATGATCCCAGGATCTTGGAAACAAGTCCCGCATCAGGCTCCCTGAAGGGAGCTTGCTTCTCTTGCCTGCATCTCTGCCTCTCTCTTTGTGTCTCTCATGAATAAACAAATATAATCTTAAAAAAAAAACACAGGTGCTTGTTAAAATGTTAACAATATTATATTAAAATACATTTATGTAAAGAAAAAAGCACACATCTTCACTGTATAGCATGGTGAATTTTTAAAAATGTATACACTTATATAACCAACAATCAGATTCAGATATAGATTATTTCCATAATTTCAGAAAATTTTCTCATTCGTCCTTTTTTTTTTAAAGATTTATTTATTTATTCATGAGAGACACACACAGAGAGAGAGAGAGAGAGGCAGAGACACAGGCAGAGGGAGAAGCAGGCTACCCACAGGAAGCCTGATGTAGGACTCAATCCTGGACCCCAGCATCACGACCTCAGCCTAAGGCAGACGCTCAACGGGTGAGCCACCCAGGTGTCCCTCATTCTCCTTTTCCAGACAATATCTCCACCTTCCTGAGACAACCCCCTATTCTGATCTCTACCATCACAGGTTAGTTTTATCTGTTCTTAAACTCTACATAAGTGGTATTATGCAGTATGGATTCTTTTGTATCTAGTTTCTTACTGACTATATATATATATATATATATATATATATATACACACACACACACACACACATATATATATATATATATATGTTAAGATTTTATTTATTCATGAGAGACACACAGAGAGAGGTAGAGACATAGGCAGAGGGAGAAGCAGGCTCTATGCAGGGAGCCCGATGTGGGACTCGATCCCAGGACTCCAGGATCATGCCCTGGGTCAAAGGCAGGCACTAAACCGCTGAGCCACCCAGGGATCCCTTGACATTATATTTTGATATTCATTCATACTATTGCATATACCAACAATTCATCATTTTTTTTACTACTAAGCAGAGCTTCACTGTATTAATATAGCAGTTTATATAATTTATTGATGAATATATCCTTTGTTGGAACATCAGTGGCTATATATTTTGTTGAAACACATGCCGCTTTATTAACTTCCAGTGAAAAATATAATAGGCTGGTGGCCCAGACAGTGGGGTCAATCTGACCAATCTATTTTCTCCCTGTGGGTCAATTATATGGGAAGCTGAATCTTCAGAAAGTCTTTGCTTGAGTCTGGAATCAAATAGAACAAAAGGAGTTTGTCAGATGATTCAAATATCCACCTCTCACAGAGCTATTCTATTAAGTGGCTTGACATAAGGCTGGATGAATAGGACCAATATTTTACCTCAGGGATCTTCCTTTGTTTCTGCACAGCTAATTCCATATCCTTAATACTGACACATCCTCTCTTAAAACAATTCAATCTCAGGTATCAGGACGCCTGGGTGGCAAAGTGGTTGAGTGTCTGCCTTTAGCTCAGGGCGTGATCCCAGGGTCCTGGGATTGAGTCCCACATTAGGCTCCCTGCATGGAGCCTGCTTCTCCCTCTGCCTATGTCTCTGCCTCTCTCTGTGTGTCTCTCATGAATAAATAAATAAAATCTTTAAGGAAAAAAATCTCAGGCATCTACGTCTTGAAGAATATGCTTTGAGTATCTCAGTTGTTGAGTTTCAGTTGAATTATCTGAAGTCCCCCTTTCCTGCCACTTCCAGTTCTTGTGTGGGGGATTTCCTGTTTCCTTGGCCAAAAGGATCACCTACAGGATGCATCCAATAAGTGTGGGTCAGTGGTGCTCCCGCCACCTGAGTCATAGGGAGTCAGTCCCTCTTTCTGCCTTAATCTAAAATGTTTGGAGGAAGATACTGAATGTTGCCAAATACACAGATGGCAAGAATAACTGATGTGGGAAATAACAAAATCAAATGCAAAATAATTTAAGCAGATTAAAACACAGAGCCAAACCAACAATATAAATATAGAGAATTAGACATAGGTTGAAAAAAAATTAACCACAAGTATAGTTTTGGAGAAATCTGATCTGTCAAAATTTCCATTTGAATATAAAGTTTTGTAAAAACTGCAGTATTAGTAGGAGCATAAATTTATTCTATTGTGCATTGATTCAGGCTGTATCCAGGGAACACTTTTCAATTCTAGCTACCATAACTTAAGAGAAATTCTAATTCTAATAAGTAAATTCATAAGGAAATGACTAGTTAAGTGTTCTGCATCCAATTCTAAGGTGTATGGGGACTTTTTCCCACACCACCAAGCAATTCTCTGGCTGTGTGTCCTACAATTCAACTCAATTCTGACACTATCTACCTAGATAGTGGCAGATCCGAGAGGTTAAGGGCTTGGTGTTACAAAATTGTGCTTTCCACCCCACCCCACTTCAGATGCTAATTGCAACTCCAGGTTGTCACCTGTGCTTCTGACTAGCTATAAACCAGAGGTCCCACAAACCCCTCCTTGGGTTCTATTAATTTGCTATAGCCATTCACAGGACACAGGAATGCAGTTTACTCACTAGATTATCAGTTTATCATAAAAGGATTATAACTCGGGGACAACCAGAGGGAAGAGATGCATAGGGCAAGGTATGGGGAAAGAGTGCAGAGCTTCCATGCCCTCTCCAGTGCCACCACTCTCCCCAGTCTCCACATTTCACCAAACCAGCTCTCTGAACTCTGTCCTTTTGGGTTTTATGGAGGTTTCATTGGCTATTAGCTTTATACTCAAACTCTATCCCAAACCTCCCAAGACACAAAAGTCCAGGGCCAGATGGCTTCCCAGGGGACTTCTATCAAACGTTTAAAGAAGAAACCATACCTATTCTACTAAAGCTGTTTGGAAAGATAGAAAGAGATGCAGTACTTCCAAATTCGTTCTATGAGGCCAGCCTCACCTTAATTCCAAAACCAGACAAAGACCCCACCAAAAAGGAGAATTACAGACCAATATCCCTGATGAACATGGATGCAAAAATTCTCAACAAGATACTAGCCAATAGGATCCAATAGTACATTAAGAAAATTATTCACCATGACCAAGTAGGATTTATCCCCGGGACACAAGGCTGGTTCAGCACTCGTAAAACAATCAGTGTGATTCATCATATCAGCAAGAGAAAAACTAAGAACCATATGATCCTCTCATTAGATGCAGAGAAAGCATTTGACAAAATACAGCATCCATTCCTGATCAAAACTCTTCAGACTGTAGGGATAGAGGGAATATTCCTCAACATCTGAAAAGCCATCTACGAAAAGCCCACAGCAAATATCATTCTCAATGGGGAAGCACTGGGAGCCTTTCCTCTAAGATCAGGAACAAGACAGGGATGTCCACTCTCACCACTGCTATTCAACATAGTACTGGAAGTCCTAGCCTCAGCAATCAGACAACAAAAAGACATTAAAGGCATTCAAATTGGCAAAGAAGAAGTCAAACTCTCCCTCTTCACCGATGACATGATACTGTACATAGAAAACCCAAAAGCCTCCACCCCAAGATTGCTAGAACTCATACAGCAATTTGGCAGTGTGGGAGGATACAAAATCAATGCCCAGAAGTCAGTGGCATTTCTATACACTAACAATGAGACTGAAGAAAGAAAAATTAAGGAGTCAATCCCATTTATAATTTCACCCAAAAGCATAAGATACCTAGGAATAAACCTAACCAAAGATGTAAAGGATCTATACCCTAAAAACCACAGAACACTTCTGAAAGAAATTGCGGAAGACACAAAGAGATGGAAAAATATTCCATGCTCATGGATTGGCAGAATTAATATTGTGAAAATGTCAATGTTACCCGGGCAATTTACACGTTTAATGCAATCCCTATCAAAATACCATGGACTTTCTTCAGAAAGTTAGAACAAATTATTTTAAGATTTGTGTGGAATCAGAAAAGACCCCGAATAGCCAAGGGAATTTTAAAAAAGAAAACCATATCTGGGGGCATCACAATGCCAGATTTCAGGTTGTACTACAAAGCTGTGGTCATCAAGACAGTGTGGTACTGGCACAAAAACAGACACATAGATCAGTGGAACAGAATAGAGACCCCAGAAGTGGACCCTGAACTTTATGGGCAACTAATATTCGATAAAGGAGGAAAGACTATCCATTGGAAGAAAGACAGTCTCTTCAATAAATGGTGCTGGGAAAATTGGACATCCACATGCAGAAGAATGAAACTAGACCACTCTCTTTCACTATACACAAAGATAAACTCAAAATGGATGAAAGATCTAAATGTGAGACAAGATTCCATCAAAATCCTAGAGAAGAACACAGGCAACACCTTTTTTGAACTCGGCCACAGTAACTTCTTGCAAGATACATCCACGAAGGCAAAAGAAACAAAAGCAAAAATGAACTATTGGGACTTCATAAGATAAGAAGCTTTTGCACAGCAAAGGATACAGTCAACAAAACTAAAAGACAACCTACAGAATGGGAGAAGATATTTGCAAATGACGTATCAGATAAAGCGCTAGTTTCCAAGATCTATAAAGAACTTATTAAACTCAACACCAAATAAACAAACAATCCAATCATGAAATGGGCAAAAGACATGAAGAGAAATCTCACAGAGGAAGACATAGACATGGCCAACATGCACATGAGAAAATGCTCTGCATCACTTGCCATCAGGGAAATACAAATCAAAACCTCAATGAGATACCACCTCACACCAGTGAGAATGGGGAAAATTAAGGCAGGAAACCACAAATGTTGGAGAGGATGCGGAGAAAAGGGAACCCTCTTACACTGTTGGTGGGAATGTGAACTGATGCAGCCACTCTGGAAAACTGTGTGGAGGTTCCTCGAAGAGTTAAAAATAGATCTGCCCTATGACCCAGCAATTGCACCGTTGGGGATTTACCCCAAGGATACAGATGCAATGAAACGCCGAGACACCTGCACCCTGGTGTTTAAGCAGCAATGTCCACAATAGCCAAACTGTGGAAGGAGCCTCGGTGTCCATCGAAAGATGAATGGATAAAGAAGATGTGGTCTATGTATACAATGGAATATTCCTCAGCCATTAGAAACGACAAATACCCACCATTTGCTTCAACGTGGATGGAACTGGAGGGTATTATGCTGAGTGAAGTAAGTCAGTCAGAGAGGGACAAACATTATATGTTCTCATTCATTTGGGGAATATAAATAATAGTGAAAGGGAATAGAAGGGAAGGGAGAAGAAATGTGTGGGAAATATCAGAAAGGGAGACAGAACATAAAGACTCCTAACTCTGGGAAATGAACTAGGGGTGGTAGAAGGGGAGGAGGGCGGGGGGTGGGGGTGAATGGGTGACGGGCACTGAGGGGGGCACTTGACGGGATGAGCACTGGGTGTTATTCTGTATGTTGGTAAATTGAACACCAATAAAAAATAAATTTATTTAAAAAAATGCTTGCAGCAAAGATGGCTACAACAAAGATGCTTGTGATGAAAAACATGGAATTGTTACTTGTAAAGATGTATCACTTTTTCAATTAATCCTCAGTCACTGGAAATTTACATTTTTTGTTTTTTTTTTTTTTTACAAAGCAAACATGATAAACACCAGCATCAAATATTTGCAACATTGTTATATTTTTATACAGCTATGATTATTTCCTTAGGATAGATTCTAAAATTAGAATCAGGACACACTACTCAGCCTACTAGATGTACAAGTCAGTCTCTTGAAGATTTCCATTTCAGCTTCCCTCCTATTTGGGATTTCATCTTTCTTATTTGGCTCCATATTCATGTGCAATTGTCTAAGTTAATGCTCCTAATTCAACCCAACCGCCCAGTTTCCTCAAATCCACCCCCACACACCTTTTGTCTGGTATATTCCGACTTTTCCATACAGAATGAAAACAGGAACTGAAACTAAATTCCTACCAGCCACGTGGTGGCGGTATTTCCTAAATATTGGGTAGAATATCGAGGAGACCAAAAGTACCTTCTGTTATTTCAAAAGTACTTTCCAGGTAAACAGAATCCTTTAAAGTGATGTCCAATGTCACATGAACGGAAAGAGATAGGATTGTTACAGAAAATACTAACTAGGTCAGTACAACTGTATGGTAATTCTAGAAGTTTTCTTTGAGGATTGCTTCAAAAAATTGCCTCTATTACAATTTTTATGTTAATTTTTCTCATTAAAAATATCAGGTTGCAGAAATTTTTTGAGATAAAGAAGAGAAGTTGCATTTATTTTTACTAATAGAAACTGTTAGCATGTTATATTTCTGGCCCTTTTTCCTCTAAGCATATTTTTATCATTGCAATCAAACTTTATATAAAATTGACTTCTACTTTCCTCCTAATATTAATCACATTGAAAAATTAATATATTGAAATAAAATATATTAAAATGTTAATGACATTTTTTTCCAGGAGTGGTGGTTATGGATTTTACTTGTATCAGCTTTTTTTTTTTTTAAGCTTTTATTTATTTATTCATGAGAGACACACACAGAGAGAGAGAAAGAGGCAGAGACACAGGCAGAGGGAGAAGCAGGTTCCATGCAGGGAGCCCGACATGGGACTCGATCTGGAGACCCCGGGGTCACGCCCTGGGCGGAAGGCGGCGCTAAACCGCTGAGCCACCTGGGCTGCCCTGTATCTGCTTCTTTAAACAATTTTGTGTTTTCTACTTTTAAAATCAGAAAAAAAAAATTCTTAAAAACAAGAAAAAAAATTAATAAAATCAGAAAAAAAATAATCCTTAAAATCCTATATGGTTCCATTTGCATTCTATCCAACCCAACATTTCTATCTCTAGATTTATTCCCAACAGAAAGATATATAAATGTGTTTCAAAAGGCAGGAACTAGGGCAGCCCCGGTGGCCCAGCGGTTTAGCGTCACCTTCCGCCCAGGGTGTGATCCCTAGACCTGGGATTGAGTCCCGAGTCAGGCTCCCTGCAGGGAGCCTGCTTCTCCCTCTGTCTGTGTCTCTGCCTCTCTCTCTGTCTCTCATGAATAAATAAATAAAATCTTAAAAAAAAAAAAAGGCAGGAACTAAATTGTTTATAGCAATATTATTTCAACTCTCAGATGATGACTTTCGTTCCTACTCACTGAAAATTTTTGAACAATCAGGAGAGAGCTTCCACAAGCATCTACCACCTCCCATCCACTGGCAACTGCACTCATGTGCCAGGCCTCGCCCCTGTCACAGTGCATGGAGTGATCATGCATGGCCAGCCTACGGACTGTGCCCTGGCTAGATCTTAACCCTCTCACTTGTTCAAGAACATAGGTACCAGCAAGTCTTTCCTTTCTGTCCTACATCAATTTTTTTTTTTTTTTTTTGCTTTCCATTGGATTGTTCCCATCAATGTACAAATAAATATGCACTATTTGTTCCATCTTAAAAGGATCTCTCTTGACTTCAACTCCCTCTCCAGCTCTTACTCCTTTTCCTTTGCCCCTTTACAAGAAAACTCAGTGGAAGATACGCCTCTACTCATTGTTTCCAATTTCTCTCCTCCTGTTCCCTGTTGAACCTGTCCAATCAGGCTGGATACCAGCACTCAAACTGAGACTGTTCTCAAAGTCACCAAAGCCCTCCACACTACTAAATCCTAAGTTAGTTTCTCTGACCTCATTCAACATTTGTTTTGGATGATCACTCTCTTTCTTCTTAGAATATTTTCTTCACTTTGTTCCCAGCACACTTGCTTGGCTTTCTTCCTATCCTTTTGACTGCTCCTTCTAAATCTCCTTTTCTGGTTCTAGCTTATTTCACTTCTGTTTGAAGGCCCCCAGGCTGAACTGGGTCTCTTCTCTTTTCAACCTACCCTCCCTGAGATGATGATTTCATTTAGTTTCAAGGCTTTAAATGCCATTCATATTTAATTGACTTCCAAATGTGTATCTCCAGCCCAGGCCTCTCCCCGGCACTCCAAACTCTTTATCTAGCAGCTTTCTGGACCTCTCCATCTGGATAATTACTAGGCATTTCAAGTTTAATATGTCTAAAACTGAGATCCTGAAAGTTACTCACCACCACTAATACACGTTTCCCTTGCGATTTTCCCTCACTCCACTAATGACAATTCCATCCTTCCAGGTGTTAAAGTCATTTTGACCTCTCTCTCACACCCCACATCTGGTTAATCATCACATTTTGTTGGCTCTAGAATTTGATCACTTCTCATAACTTCCACTCCTCCTACACTGGTGTGGGGTCACCATCAGCTCCCGATTAGATTACTCAAATAGCTTCGCTTCTCTTCTTTTTATTCTTTCCCCACTTTAATCTGTTTTCCTTTCTTTTTTTTCTTAAGTTTTTATCTTTTTAATATTTTATTTATTTATTTATTCATGAGAGGCAGAGACACAGGCAGAGGGAGAAGCAGGCTCCATGCAGGGAGCCCGACGGAGGACTTAATCCTGGGTCTCCAGGATCAGGCCCGGGGCTGAAGGTGGCACTAAACCGCTGAGCCACCCAGGCTGCCTGTCAGTCTGTTTTCAAGGTAGCAACTGAAGTGATCCTTTTATTTTACAATAGTAAAGTTAGATTCTGTCGCTCCTCTACCCAAAACCTTCTGATGGCTGCCCATTTGGAACAAAACCTCAACTCCTTGCTGTGACCTATAGGATCTTGTCTTTATTAAGTCACTCACTTCTTTCCATCCCTTCTACTCCTCTCTCCCTTGCTCACCCTCCTGCAGCCACACTGGCCTCTTTGCCACGCTGAAACAGACGAGGTGCAGTCCTACCCCAGGACCTTTTCATGTACTTTTTCCTGTGGAGATGTCCTCCAAATAGCCACAGGACTAACTCCCTCATTTCTTTCTTAAGTCTTCACTCAAAGGTTACCTTTCCACTGAAGCCCTTCAGTCTCACCCCTACACATCATACCCCTCTTCCTGCTTTCTTTTTTTGTTTAATTTAAAAAAATTTTTTTATTTATTTATGATAGTCACAGTGAGAGAGAGGCAGAGACATAGGCAGAGGGAGAAGCAGGCTCCATGCACCGGGAGCCCGACGTGGGATTCGTTCCCAGGTCTCCAGGATTGCGCCCTGGGCCAAAGGCAGGCGCTAAACCGCTGCGCCACCCAGGGTTCCCTGCTTTCTTTTTTCTCCTAAGTACCAGTTACTTTCTAATGGTGTATATTTTGCTTATTTATTATATTTATTTTCTCTTTCCAGTTGAACGTAAGCTCCATGAAGGCAAGAGCTTTGTTGGTTTTGTTCACTGACTTTTTGTTCACTGAGACTTTGTTCCAAAACCTACATGGTATATGGTCAAAAAATACTAAATTAACAAAAGTATGAATTGAGTGGGGGGGGGATAGAGGAGAGGGAGATGGATTGGACAAAGAGAATGAAAATGATTGGTAGGCCATGGAGTGTGAGGATGGAGTCACATATGACCCTCAGTGCCTCAGTGGACACTTGGCTAACATCGTCTGAGATACAGGAGGAATGAGGGTAGAAGGAGCTCGAGTAGTTTCATTCGGGACCTGAGATGTTTGTGGGTCATTCAGGTGCGTCTGGAAATGAGGTCAGGGAAGTGGTCAGGGAAGGAGATACAGAAGATAACCTTAAAGTCTAGAAATATAGATAAAATTCTATCATGTAAGATAATGTCAATAACCAATATGTTACATATTTACCCACATTTCCATCGTAGAATCTTAATAAATATTTGGTGAATGAATGAGTTTTTTCTGAGGGGCTCCTGGGTAGTTCAGTGGTTGAGCATCTGCCTTTGGCCCAGGTTGTAATGCCGGGGTTCTGGGATCAAGTCCTGCATCAGGCTGCCCACAGGGAGCCTGCTTCTCCCTCTGGCTGTGTCTCTGCCTCTCTCTGTGTGTCTCTCAGATAAATAAAATCTTTTTTTAAAAAAAGAAATGAGTTTCATCTGGGAGCTTGCTTCGGATGGCTAATCCTATGTAGGTAGTTGTCATAAGCTTTCTAAGAATCTACCAAATATAAGCCTATCTTTGCTACTTTGTCTTCTTTAATGATTACATAAATGGTCATAATAAATATTTGAAGTATAAAGGACAACCTCAGAGACAGGCAAATTCCAAGCAGTCATAAAAACAGATGACACATAGAATTCTACATACCAACAAAAGGCTGCAAAACTCCTTTAACTTAATATTTCCCTATGGAATTAATTTAAAGAGAATGTCCATGAGTACTATAGAAGGTTAGATCTTAATTTTGTAATCTGAATTATAGTACCATCTCAGGACTTCCTTGCACATGCATACTGAGGGAAGGTGGCCTGGTATGTGAAGGTCCTAAGCCTTAAGAATGAGCCCCAGACCGTCCCTTGTTCACTACCTTGGACATACCCACCCTCAACCCTCTCACTTCCTGAATTTTTGCTGCCTCTTTACCTTAGCAACACTTCTGTATACTAGAACAGCTAATCCCCATGACTAAGCTCCATGGGACTAAGCAGGGACCATGTTTTGTTCACCACCATGCACTCAGCATTAGCAAATAGTAGGTGTTTAATAAATATTCAGCTCCTGTGGAGAGAGAAATTCTACCTGAAACATAATCCAAGTTATTACACAGTGTGGCTGACACTGTTGGTTGCCTTCTGTCAGCCATTCCTCCCTCAACTTTTTTGCTGGCAAACTCCCTTTTTTTTTAACCTCCAGTGCTCTGGTGGTGAATACTTTTGGTCTAAACTGGTAGTTCTCATCTTTAGCCACCCACTAGAGCTACTTGAAGGAGTCTTTTTATTTTTTTATTTTTTAAAGATTTTATTTAGTTATTCATAGAGACACACACACACACAGAGAGAGAGAGAGAGAGAGGCAGAGACACAGGCAGAGGGAGAAGCAGGCTCCACACTGGGAGCCCGAGGTGGGACTTGATCCCAGGTCTCCAGGATCACACCCTGGACCGAAGGCAGGGCTAAAACACTGAGCCACCAGGGCTGCCCTGAAGGAGTCTTTTTAAAAATACAAATGCCTGGGGCCCACCACCAAAGCGTATTTTTAGTTGGGTAAGATGAGTCCTGGCCATTCTCTAAAACTTTTTAATAAATTGAGAAGTAATTCACATACTATAAGATTCATTCTTTTAAATTGTATGATTTGATGTTTTTAGGACGTGTACTTACTGTTGCAACTATCAACACTAATTCCAGAACATTATTATCACCCATAAAGAAACTCTGTGCCCATTAGCAATCATTCCCAATATCCCCCTTTTCCCAGTCCCTGGCAAGCACTAATTTACTTTCTGTCTCTGTGGATTTGTCTATTCTGGACATTTCATATCCATGGAATCATACAATATATGGCCTTTTCATTCTGACTTTTTTACTTAGCATAGTATTTTCAAGGCACATCCATGTTTTCCCATCAGTACTTCATTCACTTTTATGTGAATACACTCTTCATAAATAACTATGCGCAGCCCATATCTAAGGAGCAGGGAGTCATGCATGCTCCCTCTCCTTGAGGGTAGGTATCTGCATGAATTATATTGACTTCTTCTGCAAAAGAAACTTGTCTCATCTCTCCCATTTATTCATTCATTCATTCATTCATTCATTCAATTAATTGTTTATATCAGTAGGGACTCCCAGATATTTATTTTCTACTTCTGATTATAATCCAATACTACTTTATTTTGTTGCTCAAATTGTTCCAGCTTTGGCCAGTGGAGCTCTTTGAGTTGGCTCCTATGCCCCTTTGGTATGTCCCATCAAGGTAGGTTAGGTTTTTTAAAAATTTCTTTGATTTGAGCATTTTCTTACTTTCTAAATGCTATAAAATTCCAGGCTTATCTTGAAAATTTCCTGCCTCGGTTTTAGAATCCCTCGCTTCTACAAGGAGCAGAAGTTTTCTTTTATTGAAGAATGGCATTAGAAAACCAGTTCTGAGGGTGCCTTGGTAGCTCAGTCAATTAAGCATCTGCCAGGATCCTGGGATTGAGTCCTGCTCTGTGGAGAGCCTGCTTCTCCCTCTCCCTCTCCTTGCAGCTCTTCCTGCTTGTGCGTGCTCTCTCTCTCTCTCTCTCTCTCTCCCCCCTTCTCTCTGTCAAATAAATAAATAAAATCTTAAAAAAGAAAAAAAAAAAACCGGATCTGAGCATTAGACATGCCCATCACTACCAGAGTATCATTGCTTCTATATCCTATATATGTCATTTTAAATGTCCTGGTAGTTTCTTTTTTAAAAAAAGTAAAACAAAATAAGTGAAATTGATTTTAATAATATATCTTATTCAATTCATGTATCCAACGCATTATCAAAAATTGATTAATGAGATTTTTACACTATAATTTTTTCATACAGAAGCTTTGAGATCTGGTGTATATTCTACATTTATAGCGCATCTTAAATTGAGCTAACCATATTCAAAGTGCTCAAGTCACATGTGGCTAGTGGCTGCTGTATTGAATAGTGCAGGCCTCATAGTTCCAGTTTTTCTCATATGGTTTATTATACATTTTGACTTGCAGTCAAATACCCTGTCACTGAGCTGTACCCTCTCTAATTCATTTTGTTTTTTTTTGTTGTTGTTGTTGTTTTTTAATTTTTTTTTTTTTTTTTATGATAGTCACAGAGAGAGAGAGAGAGAGGCAGAGACATAGGCAGAGGGAGAAGCAGGCTCCATGCACCGGGAGCCTGATGTGGGATTTGATCCGGGGTCTCCAGGATTGCGCCCTGGGCCAAAGGCAGGCGCCAAACCGCTGCGCCACCCAGGGATCCCTCTAATTCATTTTGAATTAATTTTTCGTGTATAGAGTGAGATAAGGTTAAGATTTACTTTTTATGACACTCATATCTAGTTGTTTCAGAGCCATTTGTTAAAAAGAGTTTCATTTTTCTATTGTCTTGGCACCTTGGGTATTTTGCTGGATTCTCTATTCTGTTGATATTTATCTATCCTTAAGTCAATATCACACTGTCTTGATTATACAACTTTTGGTAAGTCTCAAACTCAGGAAGTGTAAGAACTCCAACTTTGTTTTTTTCCAAGATGATTTTGGTTATTCGATTCCCTTGCACTTCCAAATAAATTTTCAACTAAGCTTATCAATTTCTTCAGAAGAGGCTGCAGGGTTTTTTTTTTTTTTTTTTTTTTTTTTTTTTTTTAGGACTGCATGTAATCTATGGGTTAATTTGGGAGAACCAATACCTTAACGGTATTGATCTTCTAATTCACAAACGTGCTCTTCCTCTCCACTTACTTAAGTCTTCTAAAATTTCTTTCTGTAATGTACTGCAGTTTCAGCAGAAGGATCTTGTGCATTTCATTCGATATATTTCTAGATATTTGCTGTTTTTTGATGCTCTTATAAATTGTATTAATTTGTTTTCATTTTAAGAACAAAGGTGAAGACATCATGCTTCCTAATGTCAAGCTATATTACAGTGCTATAGTATTCAAAATAGTATGGTATTGGCATAAAAACAGATACATTGATGGAACAGAACACAATCAAGAAATAAACTCACACATACAGTCAATTTATGACAAAGGAGGCAAAAATATAGAATAGGGAAAGGACAACCTCTTTTGTAAGTGATGTTGGGAAAACTGGACCATTATCTTATACCATACACACAAATTAACTCAAAATAGGTGAAACAATTGAATGTAAGGCTTGAAACCATAAAACTCCTAGAATAAAACATAGGCAGTAAGCTTCTTGATATCAGTCTTGATGATGATTTCTTTCATTTGACACCAAAAACAAAAGAAACTAATGCAAAAATAAACAAGTGGGACTATATCAAACTAATAAGCTTCTGCACAGCAGTAGAAACTACCAACAAAATGAAAAGGCAACCCACTGAATAGGAGAAAATACTTGCAATTCATATATCAGATAAGGAGTTAATACCCAAAATATATAAAGGACGCATAAAACTCAACAGCAAAACAATACAACCTGATTTAAAAATGGGCATAGTATCTGAATTAACATTTCTCCAAAGAAGACATACAAATGGTCAACAGGTACATGAAAAGATGCTCATGACTAATCATCAGAGAAATACCACAAAACCACAAAGAGATATCTCCTCACACCAGTCAGAGTAGATAGTATAAAAAAGAAAAGAAATAAGAAGTGTTGGTGAGAACACAGAGAAAGGAAACCGTCCTGTGCTGTTGGTTGGGACGTAAATTAGTATAGCCACTATGGAAAACAGTATGGAGGTTCCTCAAAAAATTAAAAATAGCACTATCATATGATCCAGCAATTCTACTTCTGGGTATTTATCTGACAAAATGAAAATACTAATTCAGAAAGATATCTGCACCCCCATGTTAGCCATGATATTGAACTGAGTGTCCATCAATGGATGAATGCATTAAAAAAAATAGAGAATGGAATATTAACCATAAAAAAAGAATGAAATCTTATTACTTGCAACATCCCTGAGGGTATCACGCTAAGTGAAATAAGCCAGAGAAAGATATATACTGTATAATCTTACATATATGTGGAATCTAAAAAAAGAAAAAAACAAACAAACAATAAACAACTTCTGTCAAGCAAGCTCACAGACACAGAGAACAGATTGGTGATTGCCAGAGGCAGGGAGTGGGGGTTGGGTTAAAAGGGTGAAGGGAATCTTGCCTTTCAAGAGATATTAAGAAAATGAAAAAGCAAGCTATTGGCTGGAAAAAAATACATTGAGGAAGCAATCAAACCACAAAGTGGGTTGGGTAATCTTTTAAGACAGTTGGCCTGGATTCTTTACAAGTCAAAAGCATGAAAAAGGAAGTGGTGCTAGAAGGATGCACTAGATTATAAGTGTCTTATTTTTTAAGTTTGTTTATTCATTTAAGGAAACTTTACATGCAATGAGGGGCTCAAATTTACAACCCTGAGATCAAGAGTTGCATGCTGCTCTGACTGAGCCCACCAGGCACCTCCAAGATTATGAGTCTTAAGCAACATAATAAGGAAATGGGCTAAGCAAACCAACCTTAAAAGACACACTGGGAACAATTGGGAAAATTTAAATATGGGCTGGGTATGAGATCACTACTGCTTCAAGTGTAGTGAAGAAATTTTTTACCCAATTTACTGCAGACCACTACATTTTAAAAATGAAATAAGGGGATCCCTGGGTGGCGCAGCGGTTTGGCGCCTGCCTTTGGCCCAGGGTGCGATCCTGGAGACCCGGGATCGAATCCCACATCGGGCTCCCGGTGCATGGAGCCTGCTTCTCCCACTGCCTATGTCTCTGCCTCTCTCTCTCTTTCTCTCTCTCTCTCTGTGACTATCATAAATAAATAAAAATTAAAAAAAAATAAAAAAATAAAAATGAAATAAAATTTAATTGCTAGAAAAGTGACGTACAATTGATCCTAGAACAATACAGCTTTGAACTATGTGGGTCTTTACTCTGTAGAATTTTTTTTTTTTTTTTTTTTTTTTTTGTAAATACAGTTCTGTAAGTGATTTTTAATGACTTTCTTAAAAACATTTTCTTGGGTGTCTGGTTAAGCGTCTGCCTTTCACTCAGGTCACATGATCCGAGGGTTCTGGGATCCAGTCAGGCATAGGGCTCCTTGCTCAGGGTGGTGTCTGCTTTTCCCTCTCCCTCTGCCCTTCCCCCTGCTCCTGCTCTCTCTGTCAAATAAATAAAATATTTTATAAAAAACATTTTTTAACTTTATTGTAAGAATATGATAATAATACATATAACATATAAAATATGTGTTCATTGACATATGAAGCTTCTAGTCAACAGTAGAATTAAGTAAATTTACTTAAATTTACTTAAGTAAATTAAGTTTTTGAGGACTCGAAAGTTATATGTGGATTATTGACTGCACAGCTTTGTGCCCCAACACCTATGTTGTTCAAGGATCAACTGTAAAAGAAAGATGTACAACAAAGTCTATGATTATTATTAGTCATCAGATGGAAAAACTCCCATGAAATTGTTATCCTTACAAATGCTTACTTTTAATTTCTTTACTCATTTCTTCACAGTCAGGTAATAATTTATGGACTCACACCACTTACTTTATGGGTCACATTTTATATAGCACTGTATTAGATGATATTAAGGAATTATTGTTAATTATATTAGGTGTAATAATGATACTGAGAATAGAAAAAATTCCCGTGTTCCTGAGAAAAGACTGATTGTACCCTAACTATTGTAATAAGCAGCCACCACAAATGGTTCTAAACCTGCTTGGTCAGTAAATGGCAGGTTTGTTGTTTTTTTTTTTTTTTTAAGATTTTATTTATTTTAGAGAGAAAGAGAGGGCACAAGGGGAGGAGCGCAAAGGTAGAGGGACAAGCAGATTCTGCACCGAGTGCAGAGCCTGATGCTGGGCTAGATTCATGATCTCGTGAGATCATGACCTGAGCCAAAATCGAGAGGCAGATGCTTAACCGACTGAGCCCCCCAGGCACCACAGTAAATGATCATTCTATAATTGTGGTAACAACCACCAGAACTAGTTTTACATCCATTTAGTCTGACAATGACCATTTGCCTCAATTCAATTTGTAATCTAATTCATTTGCGACAGTCTCTTGCTCTGGAAAATCAGTCAATTGAGTTACTCCAAAGAACAGGGCTCCAAATGCCACCTAATCAGCAATAGCCTCACTGGAGTAACTTCCACATCTCTGAAAATCCAATCCCTCTATTCCCCCAAACATCCATTAATCTCTGAACTCCATCCCCCTCTAAACCCTCCATAGGATCAGCAATCTGTTCTACCCAGATAAATTGTCCTTGCCCAGAATACCACTTGTTTACTTAAGTGATAGATAAAGCTTTGGGTTTCAAATGTTGAGTAATGGTCTCATCCTCTGACAGCACAAAAGAAAATGTCTTAATATTTCAGAGATGCTTACTAAAGTGCCTAGATATAAAATACAATGATGACTATAAGTTGCTCTAATATACTCTAGAAAAAAAAAAAAAGCAAATTTGGCAAAATGTTAACAGTTAAATCTAGATGATGTGTGTATCAGGATTCATTATTACTATTCTCAAATTTCTGTATTATGAAAATTTTTATAAATGCTTTTTGAAAATGGGCATATCTTCTTTCTAGGAAAAAAATAATAGCTAAAGAAAGAGAAAAAATAGCATTGCCCAGTACAATTTCTATATTTAATAAATAATCAGAGAAAAATGAAATCAAACTACATTGTACCTCAAAGTGGAGATTTCTCTGTCTTCTCTACCCAATCTTTCTCATGCTCTAAAGCCCACAGGAACTCCTTTGTTCTTTGCAGATCATTCCAAGAAAATCATGGCCCTACAGAGGAAAATCCTTTAGCTTCTTTCTTTTGTCTATCACATTTTTGTCTTTATCTTTGTACCTTTACCTTCACTTCTTTTTTACTTATCTAACTTATTCCTACCTTAGAAGAAAATAACATACTTCTTCCTTTCCACAGCTAACTCCTTTGTGCAAATGATTCTTCTAGCCCCATTCTTAGGTTTCCTTGGCCTCCTTCATCAATCTAAAATTGTGCTTAAAACAAAGGTTCCCTTTGATAAATACCTAGTAATGCAATTCCTAAGTCGTACAGTTCTATTTTTAACTTTTTGAGGAACCTCCATACTGTTTTCCAGAGTCGCTGTACCAGCTTGCATGCCCACCAACAGTATAAGAAGGTTCTCCTTTCTCCACACCCACATCCAAAGGATACAAAAATAGTGATTTGAAGAGGCATAGGCACCCCAGTGTTTATGGCACCAATGTGCATGATAGCCAAAATATAGAAAGAGCCCAAATGTCCATCAACTGATGAATAGATAAAGAAGAATATATATAAAATTGAATATTACTCAGAGCCATCAAAAAGAATGAAATTTTGCCATTGGCAATGACACATGGATGGAACTAGAGTGTATTATGCTAAGTCAATCAGAGAAAGACAAATACCATATGATTTCACTCATATGTAGAATTTAAGAAACAAAACAGATGAACATGGGGAAGGGAGGGAAAAATAAAATAAGATAAAAACAGAGAGGAAGGCAAACTATAACAGTTAAGAGTCTCTTATGGCAAGCTATAAGAGACTCTTTACTATAGGGAAAAAACAGGGTTCTTGAAGGGCAGGGGAGTGAGGGGATGGGATAATTGAGTGATGGACATTAAGGAGGGCACTTGTTGGGATGAGCATTGGATGTTATATGCAAGTGATGAATCACTAAATTCTACTTGTGAAACTAATACTACACTATATACATATGTTAACTAACTAGAATTTAAATAAAAGCTTGAAAGAAAGAAATAAAAAAGATGTATCCCAAACTTACTTGGATTATGGTGCCCTAGTGTCTCAGTGACTTTTTCACAATGCCTCTGGAAAAAGGGAATAGTTCCATTTATTAAGTAGTTAGGTTCAAATAACTTCATAAGTTTTAATTCTAACAACTTAATAGTTCTTTGAAAACACAGTAAACATATGTACAAGAAAAATATTTTTACTTCATTTTTAAGTATTTGCAGTTAATCACTAATGAGATGTGTGCACCTGTTGGGCACTGCACAATTTCCCAAACCTTGCAATTGGACTGCATGCTGCCATGGTTGTTTCCTGTTGCACAATGTTTTTCATGCAATACTTGGTTTTTATCACAGCTGTGCTGAAAACTCACATTCTCAAGGATATGACATCACCAAATTAATATAGCTCAACTTAATGTTGAAATTGTTAACCATCTGGAGCTACCAGTTAGTATGATATCTGACAGATGTATTGCTATATTTTCTTTAAAATGAATACATCCTGTGAGTTCTGTTGGACACCTTGGTACAAAGCTGGTGCTACCTAGTAGCTCAAGGTAGTCAATGGGTTTTGTCTCTCTTTTAAATTAAAAACACTGTATATCTTCCAATACTTTTTAGAATAAATTACAAATTCCTTGCCATGGCCTAGAAGGCCTCAAGTAATCGGATCCCTGCCAACATCTTCAATCTCATCTCTTGGCACTTTCCCTATTGTTCACTCTGCACCAGGCACACTGGCCTCCTTTCTTTTTCTCAAGCTCACTAAACTCCTTCCCACCTTAAGGGGAATTTTGCATTTAGAGTTTTACACTTCTGATGACTAGAACAATTTTCCACATACTAACTCTGGCTTGGTTTGGTTCTATCTTTTTTTGCTTCCAAACTTTCTGTGTCTTTACCTAAATTATGTACTTGTGAGCAGTGAGTAGTTGGATTGTTTCTTTTACCCAGTCTAATAATCTTTGTTTTCTACTGGAGTATGTAGTCTGTTTGCATGCTCAACGGGTTGTTCTCACTGCAGCAGCATTGATCATTCCTCAGTGACTCCATCACACTCTTGACTTTGATTTTCATTCACTACCAACATATTTTAGTGCCACAAGCTTAGGACATGTTCATACTGTGGTAAGGCCTCTAGCTCTGCACTTTCATGAGTTGGCACAGCTGGTAGTGGGTGTGTTCCTGGAATCCATTCCTATATCCAGCAGACTAGCAATAACTTTACCCAGACATGATTATGAACCACTTAAATTATTTTATGAACTAAATTCAATGTATCCCCAATTCAACTTCCAGAAATGCCAATAGCTATTTATCCAACATTTAATATGAAGAATAGTTTGGTGGAAGGTTGGAGTACAAAGACAAAGTCTTTATCAGTTGTGTTTTAAAACTTCTTTAAATTTTACAAAAGCTTATGGCTATGTGAATAATAACTAGGATTTAGAAGGGACTTGGACAAGTAGATTTCATTAGCTTCACAGTAAATCTGTATTTGAATGTAGCAAACAATGGCTGGACCAGAAGTAGGAAAAAATAGCCATTTGTTTATGATTTGCCTCTGACCTTGCTGAGAGAACCTGACTACATACTCAGTTTCCTAGACCATCTAAATGATAAGAAATTCCAGAAATGATGGGATCCCTGGGTGGCGCAGCGGTTTAGCGCCTGCCTTTGGCCCAGGGCGCGATCCTGGAGACCCGGGAACGAATCTCACGTCGGGCTTCCAGTGCATGGAGCCTGCTTCTCCCTCTGCCTATGTCTCTGCCTCTCTCTCTCTCTCTCTGTGACTATCATAAATAAATTAAAAAAAAAATTAAAAAAAAAAAAAGAAATTCCAGAAATGAGGTAGAGATCTTTGAGTGGATAGGACAAGAGAGGCAACTGGACTGTAGAATACTAGACCAATATGTCAGGAATTCAGAACTAGTTCCTTTTTTCCTACTGTTGTCATTGACATCTGCTGAAATTTCAAGAATATGCTTCTAACTCTTATATGTGGTTAAAATTTCCATATTTTGTGATCACAACATAGGGATCATAATGTGATAAAGAACTTTTCCTGTTTTTTAAATTTATGCGCATGAAAAGTTTTATATGGGTATAGATATTAAATATTTAGTTATATATATTTTCAATTCCCTTTATTAAAAAAAGGAATATGTTCTATCAAATGCAGTACAAAATTCAATAATATTTGGGCTGCCATTTTGTAATATATGTGTCTGCCTTAGAAGTTGATAGCTTAATATAGAACTCAGAATTGCTAAGTATTATTTATATTCCTTAATTTATTCAAATATCTCTTGGAGGGTAGCCCCACTGATGCAACGGGTTAGCGTCGCCTGCAGCCCGGGGTGTGATCCTGGAGACCTGGAATCGAGTCCCATGTCGGGCTTCCTGCATGGAGCCTGCTTCTCCCTCTGCCTGTGTCTCTGCCTCTCTCTCTTTCTCTGTGTGCCTCTATGAGTAAATAAATAAAATCTTTTAAAAACAACAACAAAAACATCTCTTGGAAAACTCTTTGGATAATTCTTTTTGGTTATCATTACAGATGTTACAATTTCCTGGCTCTAAAAGTTTATATAATGAAAATTTTCATATTGAGAAAACAGGAACTAGTAAAACAGATCCCCATATACACACCTGGATTTGACAATGGTCAACATTTTACCATATATGCTTCGTTTATATTTTTTCTGATTTTTTATTTTTTGTTTTATTTTCTTAAGATTTTTTTTTAAGAGTAATCTTTAAACTCAATGTGGGGTTTGAACTCACAACCGCAAGATCAAGAGTCACGCACTCCATCGATTGAGCCAGTGAGGTACCCCCTGATTTTTTAAAAGTAGATTACAGACATTATGTCATTTCACTCAGTGGAGATCTCTAATAATTAAGGATAAATAACCACAATCCCTAACAAAATTAATATTTCTTTTATCATAAAATACTGATTTTATATCTAAATTTTCCAATTTTATAAAAAATGTCCTTTCTGGTTGATTTACTGAAAGTAACATCTACTTCAAGGCCCACACTTTGCATTTGTTACATCTCTTAAATCTTATGAAATCTGGAACTGTTTCCATCCACACTTTTCCTTCCATGACAGTGATTTCTTGAGAAGGCTAGAAGAGTTGCCTGGTAGGATTTGCCACCTTCTGGATTTGTCTCATTGCTTCATCGTGGAAATAGAATGTATCCTTGGAATTAAAAGTACTCTGGAACTTAGGTCTAAAGCCTTGATCAGACTCAAAAAACTTTTTATTTTTTGTCAAGAATACTTCAGAGGTACTTTAAATTGCATCATAACAGAACATCCATATGTTTGGTTGTTCTATTTGTGATATTAAGATTTATCCCTAGATTTGGATAGTGTCAGCCTGATTCTTTTGTTTTATAATAGTTTTATTGAAATATAATTCATATATCATACCATTTACTTAAAGTATGCAATTGAGTAGATTTTAGTATATTCAGAGTCTTATAACCATCACCATAATAATTTTTAGAAAATTTTCATCATCCCAAAGAGAAACCTCATACCTATTACCAGTCACCCCCAATTCCTAACCTACCCCCCACCATACCCAGGCAAACACTAATTTACTTTCTGTCTCTACAGATTTGTTGATTCTAAACATTGCATGTACATCCATAGAAGCATACAATATGTGACGACATCCTGATTCTGGCATTGTAAATTTGCAACCTGACTATTAAAAAAGGATCAGAGGAAGAAGCAATCTTGCTGGCCTTGAAGATGGAAATAGTGGGCTATGAGCTGAAGAATGTAGTAGCCTCTAAAAGCAGGAAAAGGCAAGAAAAGGATTTTTTAGTCCCAAGAATTCCAAAAAGAATGCAACCCTGCTGATATCTTGATTTAGCCCAGTGAAATTCATGGCATAATTCTGACCTAAAGAACTGTAAGGTAATAAATTTTATGAAGGTTTAAGCCATTACATTTGTGGTAATAGCTTACAACTAATACACTGGTAAACATTCACGTTTGTGAGTCATTTTAATCTTTGCTAATTTGAAAGATCAAAAATGATATTTTATAGTCATATTACCTGCATTCTTGATTATTGGTGGTTGTGAACATTTTTTCACATATTTGTTAAACTTTCTTCATATACATAATTAAATGTATATAAAAGCCCTCAGTTTTATTATGAGATCTGTTACTAATAAGTGAGCTTTAATAGGCTTCACTGTGTGCTGAAATTTTGCAGATTTACATCTCTTCCATAGTTTTTTAGACATTTATATTAATCCATTCAGTAAGCTGGAGTCTCCACCATGAGCCAGGCACATATTTTGCAAAAAATAATATACAAAATGATGAACTCTTTAATGACAGAGGCCAAGTTTAACTTTTTTTCTTTTGACTTGGCTCCACATCCAACCTGGGACTTGAACTTACCACCCTAAGAGTCACATGCCCTACCAACTGAGCCAGCCAGGCACCTGGATTTTCTTCCTCTTTTTTTTAAAGATTTTATTTATTTATTCATGAGAGATAGAGAGAGAGAGAGGCAGAGGGAGAAGAAGAGGGAGACAGAGGGAGAAGCAGACTCCATGCAGGGAGCCTGATGTGGGACTTGATCCTGGATCCTGGGATCATGCCCTGAGCCAAAGGCAGATGTTCAACTGCTGAGCCACCCAGGCCGCCCTTTTCTTCCCCTTTTTGAGTTTGTTTGTGTCCTTTGCCTATTTTGTTTTAGACTATTCTATTATTGATTTATAAGAGCCTTTTATATATTACAGAAATTAATTTCTGCAAGCATTGTCCCCAGTTTTTCAAATTTGCTATAACATTTTACCATTTTCTTAAATATAAATTCTAGGGGACATCTGGGTGGCTCAGCAGTTGAGCATCTGCCTTCAGCTCAGGGTGTGATCCTGGTCCCAGGATGGAGTCCCCTTTTGGGCTTGCAGCAAGGAGTCTGCTTCTCCCTCTGCCTGTGTCTCAGCCTCTCTCTATGTATTGCTCTAAATAAATAAATAAATAAAATCTTTTTAAAAATTATTTATTTATTTATTTATTTTAAAAAATAAATAAAAATTTTAGGTGGTAATATATTGTTCTTTTCTGTCTTCTGCTTTGTCTCTAATGTTTGGAGTAGCATTTCTTTTCTCAAGATCATAAAAGTATTCACACAATTTATCATGGCTTTATATTTAAATATTTATTTCAATGAAGGCATGAGGAATATATCCATCATTAAACAAAATTCTAGACAATATCCCAACATCATTTAGGTATTAATTATTTAATCCTCACTGGTTTTTATTGTTGTTGTTGTTGTTTTTGAGAGAGAAAGAAGGAGAGAGAGCTAGGGGAGGGACAGAGGGACATGAAGAGAATCTTAAGCTCCATACTTAGCACAGAGCCCAATGCAGGGCTCAGTCTCATGACCTTGAGATTATGACCTGAGCCAAAATCAAGAGTTGGACACTTAACTAGCTGAGCCACCCAGGTGCCTCTCTAATCTTCATCAATTTTAATTGCCACTTTTATCATGTACTAAATCCATTTGGAAAGAAACCAATTAGGAAGCTATTGCAGTGGTTCTACTTCTAAACTGTGGAATTCTATTCCTATGCAGGGTCAAAATGTTTTAGTTATTATATATTTATAATATCTAGTAGGAAATTCCCCTACTTTTGCTTTTAGAGTTTTTTTGTTATTCATGTATTTGTTCATTTATTCAAAAAAATATTTATTGAGTGCCCACTAGATGCCAGACTGTCTCAGGTGTTAGAATTCAAAAAAAAAAAAAAAGACCAAGTTCCTGCTCTTGAAATGCTTGCATAGTCTGGAGGAGGAGATGGACAATAAAAGAAATTTATTAAAGGCTGTGATAAATGCTAAGAAAGAAAGAGGATGATATAACAGAAAATAATTGAGTGAAGACACAGATCTGAGAAGGCCTGAGGAGGGGAAATTTCCTGGGATGAGACAGAGCTAACAGAAGGAACACTCCAGACAGAAGGAAAAGCAAGTGCAAAAGCCCTGAGTGGGAAGAAAGCTGGTCATATTCCGAGAATGATAGGAAGGGACCTGAGAGTGGAGCTGCATGAAACAAGAGAAAAGTGGGTATCTTCCATTTTCTCCTTCCTGCCAGATCCACTGTCCACTCAAACCTATGCCCAAGAAGGCTGACCTCAGAGGACTGTATGAATGGCTCCCTTGTTGTCTGGTTTCTGGCTGAGTTTAGCCACAAGGAGCCACTGGCAGGAGATGAGAGGAATAAAGGAAAGTGTGGAGTCATGAGATTTTTTTTCCCTGGCTCCCTCCCTATTAGGTTGTCTCCTGTTGGTTGCATCCTCTACTGTAGGCTATACTCCCTGTCAGCGGGCCTTCTGGTAGAGCTCACACCAGGCTCAAGCTGGGTGGTAATGGCTCCCACCTGTGACTAGGCACAGGCTGCTACAACTTTCATGTTGCTTTGCCCAAGCTCCACCCTTACTTTGATCATACTTACATTTTTAAAAGGTCTGGTTGCTTTAAAGTATAAACTGGAGGGGATCCCTGGGTGGCACAGTGGTTTGGTGCCTGCCTTTGGCCCAGGGCGCGATCCTGGAGACCCGGGATCGAATCCCACATCGGGCTCCCAGTGCATGGAGCCTGCTTCTCCCTCTGCCTGTGTCTCTGCCGCTCTCTCTCTCTCTCCGTGTGACTATCATAAATAAATAAAGAAAAAAAATATTTAAAAAAAAATAAAGTATAAACTGGAGGGATGGAGATAAAGGACAAGAGAAAGGGAGCAGAGAGATTTTGACAGCAACAGAGTTAAAATTAGTACTGAATTGAAAATTCTTGAATGTATGGACACTGGAGAAACACAGGACTCTGAGTTCCATTCATTTGTTCAAAATTTTCAGTAACTGTTTATGTGCCAGGCACCATTATAGGCATTTGAGATAGAGAAATAAACACATTTCATAGTATGTTTAAAAGAGGTAAGTGGCGAGGAATAATGAAAAAGTAGAGCAATGTAATAGGGTTGAGAAAACAGGAGTGGCAGCAGTGGGTGCAATTTTAAATGAGCCATCACTGAGAAGGTGACATTTGAGCTAAGGTTTGGAGGAGGTGAAAATTATTCCCATCAGAGGAGGAGGTCACTATAAAAGCACCAATACAAGGGCATGTCTCGCCGTATCAAGAACATCAGAGGCCAGTGTAACTGGAGCTCAGGAGCCTGGCAGTGAGTGGGAAAAAATGAAGTCAGAGGCCATAGGAGACATGTCATGTGACGCCTTTGGGGGGATTTGTTTGGAGTAGAAGCAGTAGAGAAGAGGGAACTGCTTCCCTGTGCAGGTCAAGCAGCTCTCCACTTTGGGGAGAGGTGTACTCTTGAGCATTCTCCCATAGCCTCTGTTTCTACCCACGGTCCAAGACTGATAGGAAGGGAAATCCAGTAATCACTCTTAGTTTCTCAGAATGCATTAGCCCTCTCTGTTTCTGTGTGGTGTCTAGCAAGAAATGCTGGCCTAATTCTCTAATACCTATAAAATGTTGGCATCCTGGGAGAAGAGACCTGAAATTGCACCACTAACCAGGCGGGGCATTTGTAGCTAAATCAATCAGGATCTCCATGGCAGCCGCATGTTTACAGGGATGACTGGAGGATGGGCTTTGGAGCACCAGAGAAAAGCGATTGATTTTCTGTTCCACAGAGGAAGATGTTTAATTGTGTTTTCAGAATACCTTTGGGAGAAATAAGAAAGGAAAACAGTTTCTCTTACTCCTCTCTCTACCAGTGCACAGTAAAATTCAAATAACCCTTTTATTTTAAAGCTTTTTATTATGAAAAATTTCAAGCATATACAAAATTAGAGGATAATATATGGAATCTCCGTATAGTCAATACCCAGATTTGATAATTATTCATGAATGGCCAATCTTATTTTTTCTATTTGTCTAGCAATGTTTTTTTTCCTGGGGTGTTTCATAGCATATTCCATACATTGATATATGTTGAGTATTTACTATATATAAGAGACTACTCTAGATGCTCTGAATATAGCAATGGAAAAAAAAGTATGTAGACAAAAAAAATCCCTGTTTGCAAATCTCTCATGGTTTAGGTAGGGAAGAGAGATAATAACTAAATCAATATGTGAGAGCTCCTGGGTGGCTCATGGGTTGAGCATCTGCCTTTGGCTCTGGTTGTGATCCCGGGGTCTTGGGATGGAGCCTGCTTCTCCCTCTGCCTGTGTCTGTGCCTCTCTCTCTCTCTCTCTCTCTCTGTGTGTCTCTCATGAATAAATAAATAAAATCTTTAAAATAAATAAGTGAAATGTACAGTATGTTAGGCAATAAGTTGAATGGAAATAAGGCAGGGGAGAGGGAGAGAGGGTACAGGAAGCAAGGGGTAACTTTAAATAAGAGGTCAGGATACCTGTGGTGAACACTGGGACATACTACTCAGATCCCATTTAGGACCAAAGTACTTTTTCTCACAGATGCTGGAAAAAGCTATCTCATCCAGGGTCATGCATGACTCCTTCTGGGGAAGCCTATACCCAATGCAGGATTATGAAGGCCTCCACCTCTCTCCCCAGTTCAGGATAGCTCTGAAGGATCATTTCCTTTAGATCTTTAGAATTCCATGGGACGCCTGGGTGGCTCAGTGGTTGAGTGCCTGCGGTGGGCCCAGGGTGTGATCTTGGAGCCCCGGGATTGAGTTGAGTCCCACATCAGGCTCCGTGCATGGAGCCTGCTTCTTTCTCTGCCTGTGTCTCTGCGTCTCTCTCGCTCTCTCTGTATCTCTCATGAATGAATGAATGAATGAATGAATGAATACATACATACATACATACATACATACATACATACAGGGATCCCTGGGTGGCTCAGCGGTTCGGTGCCTGCCTTTGCAAAGCCCGGGGCATGGTCCTAGAGTCCCGGGATCGGTCCCGCATCGGGCTCCCAGCATGGAGCCTGCTTCTCCCTCTGCCTGTGTCTCTGCCTCTCTCTATCTGTGTCTATCATGAATAAATAAATCTTTAGAAGAAAATAAATTAATAAATCCTTAAAAAAATAAAACAACAACAACAACAACAGAACTCCTTTGTAGAATCAACTAAAGCTTCTCCTGAGACCTTCTAGCTCAACTTCTCCCACTGGCAAACCTGGTATCCTCCCCATTCTTTCCCTTCCATGGATGTTGATTCAAAAGCATACAGGTATCCTCTGTTTTTCAAAAGTTCACATTATGCCAGTTCATTTTTATAAAAGACGTACATCTGTACCTGTTTTTGCTAACTGAAAAAAATCCAAAGAGGATTTTTGCTTTCACAAAGGTGAAAAAAAAGCGGCATTCAGCATTTGTTTTCCAGATCAATTATAGAGGCAGCACTATGTAAACAGGGCAGCACTGAGCCCCTTCCCCAGGAAATACACTCAACATGTCCACATCAAGCTGCCATAGCTTTCAACTGTGTCTGTGAGCATCTGTGCTTTATCTTAATTTATCTTGTGTATCCATTAGCAAGATGTGTCCAAGAGTATCAGAAAAACCCCAAAGAGGTTATTTTTGAGGTCTGGGAATGGGAATGCTCAAAAGTTTTTTTTACATATAAATTAATGGCAACTGCTTCTGCCTTTTAAGCTTATGAAAAGCTTTGCTTTATGCCTTTTAAGCTTAAGCTTTTAAGCTTTTTTTTTTCAATTTATTTGCTGTTTTATTAATTCCAAAGGCTTTATAATGTCACGTTTTCTTTTTGTTGGTATGATCGCTTTCTTAATTCAAATCTAAACCATCATGATGATGCACCACTTATTTAGCTCTTCTATATAACTGGAACGCAGCAATCTGTTTCTTCTGTACCTGCTATTTCCTAAACTTTACAGCATCTGCCTCCAATCTGTTTGAAACTTTGTAAGGTACCTTGGTTTTCCACCTTTCCACCTCTTAGACTGCTAATCTTCATTTCAGAGTCTGCATCTCAAGGAACCCAACTTGAGATGGTAAACCTTTCTAAGAACAGGACTTCTTAGCAAATATATGATATACGTAAGCAATAGAGCCCTGGGAATATCTGGAGAAAGAGAATTCCAGGAATAGAGAAGAGCCGGTGTAAAGGCACTGAGACAGAAGTGGGCCTGCTGTATTTAAGGAACAGCAAGGAATCTAATGAGGCTAAATTGGAAAGAATAAGGGGAGAATAATAAAAGATGAAATAAAAGAATAAAAGATGAAATCAAAGATGTGATAGAAATTCAAATAGTGTGTATATATATACATATACACATATATACATATATATGTAATAAATATACATATATATATATATATATATATGAATCTTTCTCAGAGTAAAGCAGAGAGCTTGAGAATTTCTTTTTTTTTTTTCTTTAAGCTTGAGAATTTCCTAAAGGCTCTCTCTCATACCCTTTCCCTCTCAGGCTGCCTGAAAAGACTCAGCTCTCTAGGCAAGATTTCCGGTTTTCCTCATCTTCCGGATGCATGAGTCAGATAAATGAATTAAACCACAGGCATCAAGGAAGCCTCCAGCCATACCTGGGGTGGGGAGGTCCTAATCCATCATTATGAGGCATATGAGAACCCAGCTGTAAGTGATGCTCTATTTCCACTGGGCCCAGGTCCTACCAGTCTCCAGGCCACCATTTTTCTTAGAGAAAGTCTTAGGAACCCCCCCCCCCCAGGGCAACTTAACATGAATTGTGGTAAAGAACAAATATAACTGCCTGTTCCTTTAAGTCATTGGAGAGTGGACTACCTGTATATGGACATTGATTCCTCAGTCCCTTGGATAGGTTACAGTCAAACAAAGGCTGATACAACTTGGGAGAAACTGCTTCTACTGTCCATGGTTAGGCTGACCTACAGAGAGATCTCTTGGAATCTTCATATCCAGGGCCCACATAAGGACCCAATGGATACACTTCATCATAGAGCCTGACATTTAGAAGATTGAGACCCTCTGAGAATACACAGTTGAGAACTTAAAATGGTAATTCTTCTGCACTGTGGATCTCTCTCATCTTGTTCAGAAGATGAGAAGAAGAATGGAAAAAAAAAAAAGAAGAATGGAGTGCTAAGGTCTGTGATGAGTTCTACAGTGACAGTTAAGACTCATGCCCATTTCCATATATCGCTGGCCAGTCCATTTTATTCCTTTAATTCACCTTGCACAACCAGGCAAACCAGAAAAAGAACTGCATAAAAAGTTATGGTGCCCATCAGCCATGTCAGAAAATCTTCTAGACTGGCCCCCTTCTTGGTACTCTGATTCATCAGTTCTCTGAGTTTCCCTGCCCTTTCAGCTCTGAGCTCTGGTTCCTGTGTCTGAATCCCCCAGTGTGGTGACTTGACTTATACTATTTATCACAGCTCTAATCATGCCCTCCTTTAAGATGTGATTCTTAGTATTTGTCCATTGTCTCCACTCATGCAACTATGGGTCAGAAACAACTCATGTTTAAGCCCACCACACCTAATGAGAGAAGGATCCCAATTTCCTTCACATTGAACAGTCAGAAGACACCCAGATAGTGACAATTTTATGGAGCCCAATTACCTAGGACAGAGCCATTGACTCGTTTAGTGCCATACTCCTGTGCTATTAATGCATACCCTGCACGACCTCGTGGATATGCATAAGGGGTAATGGGTACTCATCTCAACCTTGTCCTCTACCTGACCTCAGGGGCCAGCAGGATGACTCTGATGTACCTACTATTCTGCACAAATTTAAGATGAGTGTCTTGGGATCCCTGGGTGGCGCAGCGGTTTGGCGCCTGCCTTTGGCCCAGGGCGCGATCCTGGAGACCCGGGATCAAATCCCACGTCGGGCTCCTGGTGCATGGAGCCTGCTTCTCCCTCTGCCTGTGTCTCTGCCTCTTTCTCTCTCTCTGTGTGACTATCCTAAATAAATAAATACATAAATACATAAAAATTATAAAAAAATAAATAAGATGAGTGCCTTCCAGCAGTTAGAGAGCAAGTTTCTGATGTATACTCTCTCCTCCTGGGAAACCTAGATGACCCTATCCAACATTCCTAAGGATTTGGAGTAGCTACTCAAGATCAACCTGACTACCAAATTAGTAAGAAAGTCAAGAATGGCTTGACTCATGCAAGTTGAACACACCTTGAATGGCTAATACCTTGTGAAGATCCACAAGGGAGTCCATGTCATCAGTATTTTAGCAAATCCCCCAAGGCTGGACCCTATATAAAGGAATCCCAGTTTGTACCCTTTATCTCTTTTGCCCTCAACCCCCATACCTCTACCATTGAACAGGAACTGGAATATTCTTAATTCCCGGTGCCCAAAAGGCCAGCTGCAGGGCCCAGTAGGATAGAGAGAGTATGTACTAACCTGAGGAGTACTTGGGAAGCCTTAGCCCTCCAAGCATGCCCCTGACCACCTAGCAGTTTGGCCCCTGGAAAGGGAGGAGTTGGGCAGGGTTGGTGGGGAGAAATGGTGCAATTTGGCTACTTGAGGTAAACCTGTGGCTTAGAAAAGGGTGCCAAGTCTCATGTAAACGAGCTGCTATAGGTAGATTCACAAGATGATAAAATTCTATTCAACAAACATTTATTGACTTCTTTACAGGCACTGAGTTTTTAAAAGATGAATCCTGACCAAGTTCTTCTCCCAAGTGGGGGTCACAATAAAAAGACATATAAGTAATGACAATGCACTGTGGAAATTGTTTAGAATGGCATTCAAGTGGTGGCAGAAGGTCAGAGAAGACCAAAAAAAAAAAAAAAAAAAAAAACCCAAAAAACAAACAAAAAATATATCCCACCATGGGCAGCCCTGGTGGTGGCGCAGCGGTTTAGCGCCGCCTGCAGCCTGGGGGTGTGATCCCAGAGACCCGGGATCGGGTCCCACATCGGGCTCCCTGCGTGGAGCCTGCTGCTCCCTCTGCCTGTGTCTCTGCCTCTCTGTGTCTCTCATGAATAAATAAATAAAATCTCAAAAAAAAAATCCCACCAGATTTTAATTTTCTCTCAGCTGATCTTATCACAATTTATTCCTATATCCCAGAAGAAAATCATTCATTTCAATTCTCTGAAACATCATGAAGTATACAGGATAGTATATAGTATGTAATCTATTACTTACATAGATTGCATTGCTTTTTTTCTAATTACAAAACCAATATATACTTATGTTGAAATTCAAGGAATTCAAAATTGCCTAATTAACAAAGAAAAAACTCTTAACTGGAAACCACTGTAAATATTGTGGGAAATAATTTTTTTAGATAACTCTCTGTGCACACAACATAACACACTCATGGACAATTTTTATAAATAGGAATCATAGTGCTAATAGGAAACCTGATATTTTTCACTCAATAGTGTTTAATCCATATTAAATACTGTATTCCACAATGCAGTGTTTGTCTTATATCTTCACCCTGACTCCTTCTGAAAGTGTTCTGCTCTTGTAGTTCTGGAGGGAGCCTTCCATTATAGTATCTCACACCTCTCTCCATGGTGCCTTGAGCAGGTGACTGACTCCATCTGGTTCAACCTTGGTACAACCAAGGTAAAGATGTGAACAAGAGTAGTTTACCATTCAGCTACCTTCTCCTTCCCACTGTCAGATTCAGTTCTGGCACTTCCCACTCTGTAGGTAACCTATAAGATCTTGTCATTTGGGCCCACTTTCTTTGTATACTTTTTTTTTTTTTTTCCATTTCCATGCCTTCATTTTCCTTGATTGTCTTAGTCTTTTTATCTGCTTTTTTTCCATTACCCTTGGCTATTTCAACTTTCCTCTGATGGTGAATTTCCAGATTCACATCTACTTCTCTGTTGAGTTATACCAGCAACTATATCTAGTGCTGGTATCCTGTGTCAGTTTCTTTCACTGTAACAGATTCATTCCTATAACTTTGTAGCTGTAAGGGCCTTTGCCAGCTCTTCCTCTCTATTCTTAGGCCTTTCAAGAACACCTCTTCTGCAAGATTACTCTTTCGTGTAAAAAAAAAAAATTGCTGAGTGGAAATTCAAACTGATGGAAGGGCTAACAGCAATTTTGGCAACCGGCAGCTCCTGGCACTGTAAGACTTCCAGTGTGGGACACCCATCATAATCTCAGCATTTGAATACCAAAGGTGAACTGGTAATTCTTGTCATTTTATTCATTTATTTAAGCAAATGGATTCCAGATGCTGTAAGGATGGCTGAGAAATGAAAGATAAGTAAGACAAGATCCTTTCCTTTGAGGATTTCCTAGTTTAGTGGGATAAATAGCTAGTGGGATAAATTATGTAAGTAATTATATAGTATGAAATACAGTTTTATAAAGATATATAAAAAATATTTTCTTAGGAAAAAAAAAAAAACAGGCACCAAAAGAACATACACCAAAAGTTGGTAGTTATCTCTACCAGATTTTCCCCTTCATTGCTTATCTGTATTTTCAGAATTTTCCTTTGATGTACATTTATTATTTTTGAAATAGGAAAAAGAAGCATATTCAAAAAGCAGCGCAATGGGCTACATGCCACATTGGAAGTGTGCACAGTATTCTAAGAAAGAAACTAACTTGTCTGGGGAACTCAAAGAAAACCTTGAAACATGAGTCTTTCCAATCTTATGTTCATATGTGTCTCTCACATGCTAACCAAATGTAACGCATAGCTTTGTTTAGGTCCTGGTCCAAGCAAACCAACTGTCAAAATATTTATAAGGCAAGTGGGGAAGTTTGAATTCTGACTGGATATTTGATGATACTAAGGTAATATTATTATTATGATGTATGCTAAAGGTATTACAGTAATGTTAGGATAAAAGAAACTTTATCTCTTAGGTAAATATACTGACATTGTTATGGATGAAATGATATGAAGTCTGGGATTTTTACAGGTAAATAATCCATTGAGGGTGCAAAGTGGTTGGGAATATAAAATAAAAAGAGTAGTCATGAGATAATGACCATTAAAGTTGGATAATGAATACATGGGTGTTAATTTCAGGATTTTCTCTACTTTTGTGTTTGTTTGAAGTTTCCTATAATAAAACATCCAATAACTAATATAATTATTTTCCAATAATGAATAAAAACATCCTTCAAATATTTCTATATTCAAGACTCAGCTCAAAAGCCATCTTCACAGGGCACCTGGGTGGTTCAGTTGGTTAAGTGTCTGCCTTCAGCTCAGGTCATAATCTCAGGGTCCTAGAATCAGAGTCCCACCTGTGGCTCCCTGCTTAATGAGGAGCCTGCTTCTCTCTCTCTCCCTCTGCTGCTGCCCCTGCTTATTCTCTCTCTCTCTCTCTGTCAAATAAATACATAAAATCTTTTTTTGAAGATTTTATTTATTCATGAGAGACACAGAAAGAGAGAGGCAGAGACACTGGCAGAGGGAAAAGAAGCAGGCTTCATGCAGCCATGCCCAAAGTGGGACTTGATTCCAGGACTCCAGGATCACGCCCTGGGCCAAAGGCAGGTGCTCAACCGCTGAGCCACTCAGGCATCCTTAAATAAAATCTTTTTAAAAAATGGCAGCCCTGGTGGCCCAGCAGTTTAATGCCACCTTCAGCCCAGGGTTGTGATCTTGGGGACCCAGGATCAGGTCCTGCGTTGGTTTCCCTGCATGGAGCCTGCTTCTCCCTCTGCCTGTCTCTCTCTCTGTCATGAATAAATAAATAAAATCTTTTTTTTAAAAAGGCATCTTCTCCACCAGTGAATGAGAGCATGACAAACAATCCACGTGTGTGTTCACCTATACACAGAAAGCACTGACAAACTACCTGTACATTACATGATGCCTATTTTATGATACTCTGATCTGTGTCAATGACACTTGTAGTTTCAACATTTTTTACACTATTCAATGTTTACAGTGTAGGTATACACACTAATCAAATATTTTATTTTATTTTATTTTATTTTTATTTTTTTAATTTTTATTTATTTATGATAGTCACACAGAGAGAGAGAGAGAGAGAGAGAGACAGAGACATAGTCAAAGGGAGAAGCAGGCTCCATGCACCGGGAGCCCGATGTGGGATTCGATCCCGGGTCTCCAGGATCGCGCCCTGGGCCAAAGGCAGGCGCCAAACCGCTGCACCACCCAGGGATCCCTAATCAAATATTTTAATCTTATTATTAAGAAAAGAGATATATTCTCTTTGAAATTTTGCCTGACCATTCATTCCATTATTTGCACACCACCTAAAATCTGCACATAAAAGAGAGGACCCATAACACATGTCTGTGCATATTTGTTCTCTTATATTTAAATGAGATCAATGTGTAGAACATGAAAACTACACAGTAAATAGTTATGTTCGTTGTTGTTGTTATAATTACAGTCCTTTGTCTTTATTAGGCTGTAAGACTAGCAGTGGCCATCTTACTTGTCTTGGTACACCCAGCAATTATCTCAATACCTGCTACATTTCAAGTGCTCAATAAATATCTGCTAAATGAATAATGAAACTTAGGATCACTCCATTCAGACCTACACTGAGTCCAGCAGAAACATCCATAAGACTTAGGAATGTAAATCCATGCCTTAGAGTTTATTCAGTGTTCCACAGCTCATTTGATAAGAAACATAACATGTACCTAGATTCAGTGTACATTTAACACAGTCACTTTGAGAAATGGCAGAGAAAGGTCAAACACCTTTTTAAAAAAATTTTGGTAAGCGATGCAACGTACTTAGTAGCTATCCCTTACCTTCACTCCACCTGAACCTCTCTCTCAACTGCAAATATATATTGAGGGGAGAGATAAGTCAGAAACAAGACAAATAAAAGAATGAGGCTAAATGGGTAAAGGGAGTGGGAGGTATAAGGCTTCCAGTTATGAAATGAATAAGTCACCAGGATGAAAGGCACATTATAGGGAATATAATCAATTGTATTGTGATAGTGTCATATGTTGACAGATGGTAACTACACTTGTGGTGAGCACAACATAATATATAAAATTGTTGAATTACTATGTTGTACACCTGAAACTAGTGTTACATTGTGTGTCAACTATATTTCAATTAAAAAATGGGAGAAAATGGTTTAAAAAATAGTGTAAGACTGAGGAATGAGGTAAGCAAGAGTGAATGTCAGGATTAGTGAATGGCTATTTCACGTAATATTCGTCAATGTTCTTAAGTGCTGAAAACATTTCATAACCTATTTTTAGGCTGTGTCAAAATATTCTTGGCATCAAAAGGACTTGATCAAAACATGTACCATTTGATCCCCACAATAACATTATGAGATAAACAGAGCCTGTCATCTCTGTTTTAAAGAAGCGGAACCTGAGGAAATTTACTCTTCAATCAGCTGGGATCTTAAATTGTTACAATTTTTTTTAATGCAGTATCCTGGGATAATAATGCTGTGTTATCACTGCCAAGAAACAACTATTTGTTTTGAAATAGCTGTTAGATTGAAAGTACTCTTCAGATTCTTAAGGAAAGTATTTGAGTGACTTCCAAACTCAAAAACCTTCAGAAAAAGGGAGATTTGTTTATTAGCTTGTTTGTTTGTTTGTTTTTAGGTACTTGAATTACTAACTTGCTCCTTGAAAAGCAAGGGTGCAGAAATCAAAGGCCTGATTGTGCTGAATCCTTCTATTTGGTCATTATTCAGATTGGTTCCCAGAATGCCACAGTCCAAAGGAAAGGTTCCAAGCTTCTTTTAAAAATCAGAAACTAAAGAGCTTACTCAGCATCCTGCTCACATTACTGTTTCTTGTATTCATCATTTAAAAGTCTTTTGATAACTTCTTTTATGCTATAATGTTAGGCTTTGGGGGAATATTCTCAGAAGGTAGGAAGCACCTAGTTACGATGCAACATACTAGTTACGATGACCTAGTTGACCTAGTTACGATGTAAATGCTTTTTGTGACTCTCCCCTCTCTTCAAAGACCTTTGGAACAGCCAGGCCCTTAGGCATAATTGAACCCTGGGGAAGAATTTTACTGAAATGCAGGTTGGTTGGTTGGTTGGTTGGTTTTGTGGTGCTTGTACTGATGAAGAGGGAGCTTTCCCCTTAGTGGGGAAGGGGAAATTTTACAATGAAACTGGCCCTTGATGTTTACCTACCCGCGACTGATGAGGGCATCCATGCTTAGGGGAACAGGTAATAATTTTTTTAGTTCTGCTTCAGCATCTAGGAGAGTGAGAATGCATCGCACCAATCTACCTGAAAGAACGTCCCTTGAATTCCCCAATTCAAAAGACTGCGTAGAGCTAAGACAGAAATAAGAGCACCAAGGGACTTTTTGTATGCCAACTCATCACAAAGGCAGGGCTTTTCTAAGGATGTAAGAATCATGTCTACATTTTGGGTACAGGAGGTAGAGTGCAAATACGGGATTCAGGAGCAGATACCCCAGAACTATCAGAAGGCAGAAACCTTCATACAAGGTTATCTAGCTCTCCTTGACAGGTACAAGGGCAGGGAGGCATCTGGTCCTTGAAGTAACGTTCAGTTGGGAAGTTACGACAATGACGTCCAAGTCTATGGCAATCCAGGTGACCCTGAGCGCAGGAGCCCGGTAGGACTGCGGCACAGACTCCTCCGCTGGCCTGCCAGTCGCCCCTCCCCCCTCGCCTTCCCGGGGGATTGGAGTAGCTGGAGTCGCTGACGCCATCCCTTCCCGCCTCTGGCTGTCAGGGAGCATGCGCCTCCGTCCTCACTTCCTCTCAAGGAAGGGGAGAGTAAGGCTACGCCCTAGGCGACCCGCGGCCGGCCCCGCGTCACAGGAACTTCAGCACCCAGAGCGCGGACAGCGCTCTCCTCCACCTGAGGACCTGACTCGGGAGCGCCCGCCCGCCCCGAGCCTTTGGGATCCCTGCACCCGGCAGCCGAGCCCAGAGCTCCAGCGGCCGCCGGGCGCCTGCCGCCCTCCCTCCCCTCACCCGCCCTCTTAGCTCTTCCTGTTTTTACTCCTCCTTTTCATTCATAACAAAAGCCACAGCTCCGGGAGCCCGGGAGCCCGGCGCCAGGCAGTTTCGGAAGCCAAGCGTGGAAGCATGGGGTTCCTTTGGACCGGCACTTGGATTCTGGTGTTGGTGCTCCAAAACAGCCCAACTCAAGCTTTCCCCAAGCCGGGAGGCAGTCCAGGTACGCGGGCACTTGTCTTTCCACCTCCTTTGATTTCGCCAAGAAAAGGTAAAGCGTGAACCGTGAACTGCCTTGCCTCGTTTTCTGATCAGGTCGTATCTGTGCATATTGATGGAGAAATCAGTTGGAATTTAGAGACAGAAAGATTTTTTTTCTTCCCCTCACACTTTTTGAATGATAGAGTAATAATGAGTTGTTTTGAAATATCTTATTTTGAAACTGGTCGGGGGGGGGGGTGGTTTCTCTGCCTTAAAAAAAAGTGACTTTTTTTCTTTTTTTAGTTGTCTTACAACCTTTCTCAGATATGTATTCGTAATATGTGCAGCATATGACAAAAGAGCCTTTAATGTGCCAGTAATGCCACTCCACTCCAGATTATGCTCTAGTTGGAAACAGCTGTTAAGCCAAGTGTTAGAACTATATGTTAGATTGATAACATTTCTGGTCAGAAAAATAAAAGTGTAATTCTATTAACTTAGCAAGTACACCAGGATAAGAAGCAAGGCAACGTTGATGATCATCATTATGTATAATCTTGATTATCTTTGTTAATACATGTTTTTGTTTCTCAGTCATCCGAAGACATTTCTCCTAATAATTTTTCTTTTTTGGAGATTTTATGTAGTAAGAGACGTATTGTGTCTTTCCACTGCACAATTAAATTTATATTTGTGTTTGATTATTCTAGACAAACCCCTACATAATAGAGAATTAAGTGCAGAAAGACCTTTGAATGAACAGGTAGGTCAAAAGTCAGACTGTAAATGCTATTTCATGCAGTTTCATTCAGTTATTATATTTAATGTTATTATGCTGTGGCTTTTTAGCCATTTTGAATTCACAAACTTCAGGAGCTTAGTAATAAATTGACAGAAATTAGAATGGAAAATATGGTTTGGGAAATTGTATGTCTTAACAGTTATTTACATAGAATAATGTATAATACATAGAACTGACTGTATAATATACATAGAATAATGTATAATACATAGAACTGACTGTATAATATAATAACTGACTGTTTAATACTCAGTATAATTACTGAGTAAGCTCAACATCACCTCCACTCTAAGACTGCTTGTCAGATTTATCTTTTACCAATATTACAGGAGAAGGGAATTAATATTTATAGACCATCTGCCCTTTATTTCATCTCATTTAATCCTTATGGCAATGCTTTGAAATAGAAAGTATTATCTACATTTTTCAAATAAGAAAACTAAATCCCACAGAGATTAAATCATTTAGCTGTCATATTTGTTAAGTGGTGGAGCAATGATTTAAAACCAGGTCTACCTCCGATTTACTTCCCAGATTGCTGAAGCAGAAGCAGACAAGATTAAAAAAACATACCCTCCAGGTAAAAAGAAATTATGTTGATGTAATTTAATAATGTAGGTTATGAAAATCTTAACTAAAATGGACGTGTTTGGCTCCGGGGCTTTTCTTACAGAAAATAAGCCAGGTGAAAGCAATTATTCCTTTGTTGATAACTTGAACCTGCTAAAGGCAATAACAGAAAAGGAAAAAATTGAGAAAGAAAGACAATCCATTAGAAGCTCCCCATATGATAATAAATTGAATGTGGAAGATGTTGATTCAACCAAGAATCGAAGACTGATTGATGATTATGATTCTACTAAGAGTGGACTGAATCATAAATTTCAAGGTAAATGAGGAAAAAGAACTTTTGCTTCCTATTTTTTCTCTTGGAGTCTCCCCATTGTGGTTTAAGAGAAAGTCCTATGTTTTAAAAATAGACTTTGTATATTCGTAGTCCCTTATTAGTCAGGACCAAAATTAGACAAAGCCCAAATTTTGGTGAGGCCTTAGCTCTACAAAAGTCCGAATTTTATTTACTCTTTTTAAGATTCCTTTACTGATGCTTTGAAATCAGTTTAAATCTGCTATCTATATTTTATGTTATTGAATTCATTTTAACATTCCAATTTATTTTAATTATTAGTACAAAGAAAATATCATAATTCTCAAATAACTAAATCAATAAAATACTCCTCGCAAAAGCTAAAATATCCATTACTTTCTTTTCAGTGTTCTTTTCGTAGTCCTTTCTCTCTTTTCGTAGTCCTTTCTCTCTAGGTCATTCTAACCTTTCCATGGTCTTAATTATGATCTATAGCCTAATGTCTTGTAACACTAGCCCAGACTTCTTCTCCAAGATTATATATATATATATATATAACCTATATATAAAATGGGTTTTTTTTCTCCATCCTTGATCACTATCATCCTTGTCCAAACTCTAATCATGTTTCACTTGAACTACAGCAAAATCTTCTAATGGATCTTCCAGCATCCACTTGGCCTTTCAACATCTCCGAGCTGTCAGAGTGATCTTTTCAACACACAAGTATGAACTTGTCACTCTTGCATAAAATCCATTAGTAGATTCTTATTTCTCTTGGGATAAAACCCAAAATCCTTAACGTGGCTTCTATAGTCCTGGAAGGACAGATTTCTATATTCATCCAGTACACATGATCTGATAGAAACCTGTCCTTTTCATTCCTGACACTTACTGTAATTTATAATTTTACAATCCTAAGTGTGACTACTTATGATTTATGTCTTTCTCCTTAATTAAACTGAAAACTTCACTAGTTGTATACCCAATGTCTCAATGCTTATGAAATCACTATGAATAGATGTATAAATGAGCAAATAAATTCATACACAGGGAATAAATGAACCACTATATCTGAGCATTGAGAAAGAGAGGAAGAGAGTGTATTTTCAGTGCTGAAGACCACTGCTTAAGAGTGACTACAGATTTTCTTTAATGTTCTTATTCTGCTGTATGGTCACAAGAGAATTATGCTAGTTTTCTCTGCCAGGGAACAACTACTAAATAAATATGATTTTCATTGGATATCATGGCCTGAGAAAAATTCAGAAGTGTGTTGTAAGTGAATGGGATAGAGGAGATGGCTTATATTTTGAAACATTACTGGAAATTTGTTTCTCTTGAATTCTACTTTTTAAACCGAAAATTTTGGGGGGCACCTGGGTGGCTCAGTGGTTGAGTGTCTGCCTTCAGCTCGCAGGCACAGGTGTGATCCCAGGGTCCTGGGATCGAGTCCCGCATCGGGCTCCCTGCAGGAAGCTTGCTTCTACTTCTACCTATGTCTCTGCCTCTCTGTGTGTCTCTCATGAATAAATAAATAAAATCTTTTTAAAAAGAACCCTAAAATATTTGGCCTAGAAATAAATAGATACTGGGTATAGCTACATACAAAACAGTTTCAACCACTTTGATTAAACCAATTGTTTGATATAATAAAATTTTAAAAAATAGTGTAATGCTTGTTTTACTACATTTTTTTGCTCAAACTGGTTGTATGTCCAGGCAGCGGCATAGCTCTGTTTGTGATCTGGCCACTAACTTGAGTAACTTATTTTTTTTTAATTGTTCAACATTTTATTACCATCCCAAATGGGTTCAGAACTATCAATTACTAGACCTGATAGCTCTAGGTTTACTTTAGAAGTCATTTCAAGTCCTCTTGAGACTACAGAGAAGACTCTTGGGGAGAATAGTCTATGAGTGGATTACTGGCCTCTTCTTATACCTTGGAAGTCCTGGAACCAGGTAGGTTTGGGGTCACCAAGTTAATTGGAACGTCAAAGGCATGCAGACTTATATCCCAGAAGACAGTGTGAGGGTGCCAAACTTCTGCAGGGTACTTTTACACCTTTAGGAAACCTCCAGATGGGCTTTTTCTGTGTTTTCTACAGTATATGTGATTCAGGATTTTTCCAAGTTTCTTTTATGAAGTAGTGCTTTGGGGCGCCTATGTACATTTACCAAATGAATATTCATTGAGCTATGTTTACTATGTTTCAAACTATGAACTAGACAATAAGCTCTGTGTAGTTAGGCATCATGCCTAAACTATAAGTCTATTTCCAGTTCTGGCCCATATTAAGACTTCAGTAAATATTGATTGGACAGGGGATCCCTGGGTGGCTCAGCGGTTTAGCGCCTGCCTTTGGCCCAGGGCACGATCCTGGAGTCCCTGGATCGAGTCCCATGTCGGGCTTCCGGCATGGAGCCTGCTTCTCCCTCTGCCTGTGTCTCTGCCCCCCTTTCCCTCTCTCTCTATCATAAATAAATAAATACATCTTTAAAAATAAAAATAAAAAATTGATTGGACAAATGAATGTCAGGAGCCATAAATAGATGCCAAGTATTCAATGACTTGGAAAATGGTCCTTCTACACCCACCTAGAATGTTGTAGCTGCTTTAAAAAAGATATGGATGTTGAACTCATGTTTGGTTTCCCTCCGAGGGTATATATAAGAGGGTAAAATATACCTTCGTGAGCAGTAGAAAAGTCACTCTGAATGATTCTGTCCATTTTAGAAAAGCCAAGGAAAATTAGTGGAAGGTAAAGAGCAATGCCCAAGTGGTCAACTATTAACTTCATCCAGCAAAGGTCTGCTAAGGGAGTCCTAAGCTCCTGGCTCAAGAGAACACAGCGGTGCAGCAGAGCAAAGAGGCTGTTTTTTTCTGAGTGTTGGTTATGTTCTCCCTGTTATGAAGTAAATGAACTGAAAAAACAGTCATCTCAGTTATTTTCCAGCTCCGGCAGGCAACCAGTACTCTTCTTTTTTTTCAGATCCTGAGGGATTAAGTGGGAAGGGAAATAAATTTTTCCACCTCTGCATAGATCTTGGTAGTTTCTGCTCCACATATTCCCCAGAGTCTGCCTTGCAATCAGCAAAAGGAAAAAATCAGACCTAAATAACAGTGAGTCTCTGCTCCTGAAAAAAATGGATGAAGAACCCAATTTTCAGTCAGTCAGGAGATGAACTGATTTTATGGTTTTTTTCTTAGGATCTTTTCTGTTTATTAGTCACCCTGGTACATAAGCATCAAAGGGCTCATAGCTAATGGGTTTGTCGACAGTTCAGCAATAATATACTGCCAGGAATTTTCCAGTCTTCCATGTATAATCACCCTTTTCAGTTTCCTAAGCTTTTCAAACAACAAGAAAATGTTCTGCCTAAGGCAGCATATATCTTCAGCTATATAGGTTCTGGAAGAAAGGTTGTTAGGGAAATTTCTCATTTGAATCCCAAAAGACATGGAAGAAAAGGACAGAATCAGAATAGAAATACTAGGCTCCTCTTTCTTTGAGGAAATATGATCAGAATTATTCAGGCAGAATTTGACCAGAGATTCAATTTCCATTTTCTCTAGAAGATAACTGCATTTGGTACAAATCCACTATATATGATAATTTTTAGCTTTCATATAATACTACACATTAGCTTTCATATAGTACCTTGCAATTTAAAAGGTGCATTTAGATCTTATTCCATCTGATACTCATAATAATCACATGAAACAAATAATATTATTATTTCCCTTTACAGTGGTCCAAGGATATATAGATAACAAGTGGTATCGTAGGCTAAAATTCTGATCTTTCCCATCTGTCTAGAGGTGACAGGAAGAGTTAAATGCTTTCTAAACTTGCACATATTAATATATTGCTTGGTGTGGTATATGTTAGAAAAGACCAGTTAATTCCTGAGAGTTGTCTTGGACCTGGTGCAATGCTTCCTTGCCACCAACTCTTCTGTGTCCTCCCTTTCTCTCAGGATGAGCTCTTGCTTTACTTTGAATTAGTGCTGCCAAGTGTATTCCCAGGAAAGCCAAGGATACATATTTGCAAGCATCTCTGCAGAGATTTACATAATTTACATATTGCTTTGTACAAATCTGTTGTCTCATTTTATTTTTTTTTAAGATTTTATTTATTTATTCATGAGAGACGGAGAGAGACAGAGACACAGGCAGAGGGAGAAGCAGGCTCCCCGCAGGAAGCATGATGCCAAACTCGATCCTGGGACTGGGGATCATGCCCTGAGCCAAAGGCAGACGCTCAACCACTGAGCCACCCAGGCGTCCCTATTGTCTCATTTTGAAAATTTAAATTTCAGACACATACACTAAGTTCCCTATTCTCTAGAGAAAGGGGCTTATCAAATTAAACTGTCTTCCATAAAGGAGTTCTGACACACATTCGGTTAGAAGTAAATATTTATTCCAGATAAGTCATAAAATCTTCGATACATCCTCTCTGATTCTGAGTGTGAGGCAGATTCCCCGTCCCCAGCCCAGGAATTTGTCAGAAGAAATACATGCGTAGATATTACTAGTCCACTCCATGTATGGAAATGGAATATCAAATTATATGGAAAGGTGTTTTGGCCAATACGGCATACTGCATAAATATGGCACACTGTAAAATCTTAATATACAATCTTGTTTTTATTATTAATGAAAATAAAAAAATGGAGAGGCCTTTTGTGTTGTCTTAAGATCTTCCTTTTTCTTAAAAATCACATAAGAAGCTTTCAGAATTTCCATTATCATCCTAGCTTCTTCCCTTTAAGTAAAATTTTACTTCAAACCAGGGTTTTTGTGGACCAAGTAACACCATAAATACATTCCAAATAAATCTAAGTGTACAAATTAAAAATATAATATCCATGAAATAGGCCCATGATAACTACAATGTGAGGCTGTGATTACTTTGTCTAGATGATCCAGATGGCCTTCATCAACTAGATGGAACTCCTTTAACTGCTGAAGACATCGTCCAGAAAATTGCTACCAGGATTTATGAGGAAAATGACAGAGGAGTATTTGACAAGATTGTTTCTAAACTGCTGAATCTTGGTCTAGTAAGTCATGCATGAGAATAAACCCATTTCTTAGTACAGTTTGGAATGGGCTAAGAAGCCAAGCCATGTGATCCAAATAGCCAAATATTTATAATACATCTACTTTATATTAAACATAGGTTTTGAGAACAAGTAAGACAACATTCTTCTAGGAACTTATAATCTACCAGAGGAACTACACATATGCACACATGCCCACAATGCAAGCTGCATCAGAACCATAAAAGTAGTTCAGCATGCCAGAGGATGGACTATATCCAGTTGGGGAATAAGTAAGAGCTTCAGAGAAGCAGGTGTTTGAAGTCAGCTTAAAAGGATGGTTAAGATTTAATGAACAGCAGTACATGTTTTGTGATACATGATGATAACAGATACATGAATTGTGAGAAAAGAATAACAGGAGCAAAGACCCGCAACTTTTGGGAAACTGTAAGCAATTTAAGTCCCTCAGCCTGGCTCCCAGCCTTTATACAGCCCTATCAGGCTTTAGTAGGGTACTAAATTTGCCTGTTTCAGTGGTTACCTAGGCATGACCTGCATCTGAGGGTTGAGAAATAACCCTCAAGATGTTTCTCAAAATAAATATTCCATGGATTCCAAAAGACAGGCCTGATCACTTGCATGACCAAAGGCACTTTTTCCCAGGAGTGCTGGGGTAGTCACTAGAATGGCCAGCAACTAATACAGGTGTAAACAAGGGTTATCTAGAAAGAAGGACCAAAAGATTCTCTCATCTTCTAAAAATCTATTCAACTACAGAGTTTAATCTAGACTTTTTAATCACAAGTTTGAGAATAACAGTTATATATATTTTCACTCTTTGTAACAGATCACAGAAAGCCAGGCACACATACTAGAAGATGAAGTAGCAGAAGTTTTACAGAAATTGATCTCAAAGGAAGCCAACACTTACGAGGAGGAACCCAATAAACCGACAAGTGTGACTGAGAGTCAGGCTGGAAAAATACCAGAGAAAGTGGTATGTATATATGAAATCATCTGCATGTTATAGATGTGTGTATGTGTCTGCTTGTATTTGTATATAATTAATACAATCTGTATATAATTAATATCTTCCTTGATACCAAAGAAGATTTGGTATGTGATTCGTTTGACCCAATTAAAATATATACTCACAAAATACTGTTAAGTTAAAAGATATAAATCAACTCTATGTTGAAAATGAAGATACACGTTATATTATATTATACAGTAAAGGCTACGTCTTATACTGCTCAGTAATTTAACCCATAATGTTATGTGGAAATGTTATAACCATTCCACATAACAGCTGCTTGTATAATGTCAGAGAATTGGAACCAAATATTTCGCAGCTCTTTCAGTATACAACTTCTGTTCACAGAGTGTCATCATCTGCCTCCAGAACCCAAAAAAAGAAACTTGGGTTGATTTGATCCTCTGCCACACCATCCTGTATATCCCCAGAGCTAGTTGCCTGATACTGCCTGTTATATTCTGAGCTCTTCCACTTGCTCTATCCTCTTCTCATTGGTTTGGAGATCTGGAACCATCCTTTACTTCGACTAAGCATTCATCCTTCCTTCCTGTTCCTGGACTCTGTGCCTCTTCATCTTTTCTTGGCATCTGCCAAGCTACTAAAGTCTTTCTCCTGTCTTTGAATCCCTGTAAAACTCTAGTTGGAGCTGACCACAGAAGGATATAAGAAAATATTAAACTCTTCATCTCTCCTATTTTCTCCACCAGAGGACCCAGATTCCATGGCTCTTCATCCCCTCCAACATCGTATCCCAAATACAAGGAAAAAGAATGTATAGGCCTATGATTATGTTTTAGAGGAAGCTAGAAAACAGAAATTGGGTCTGAATTTTTCTTTTACTAGGTAACATAAAGTTCTTTGGTCTCCCTATTTCTAATCACCAGCTTTCATTTTTTAAACAGCTTTTAAAAATCCACCCAAAACAATCTTGATCTATCAAAGAACTCATGACATTCACTCAAGCTTACCATCTGAACTGAAAGTGACATAGCTATTGTATTGTCCTGATCTTTCACTCCCATTTGTACTCCTTATTCACCCATCTCTAAAACATTCATATGCTTGACCTGTTCACTCATGTCATCTAAATGCATTAAAGCAAAGGAAATATTCATTCAATACATATTTATTGAGGTACCAGTTATGAACCAAGCACTGGGGATACAATACTCATTTAAAGAGATAGAATCCCTACTCTCATGTATCTTACGGTCTAATGGAAGAAGTAGATGGTCTTCAAATAGTCACCTATTTTAACTACAACTGCCTTAAGTTTTCTGAGGAAAGAAACCTGATTCTATGAGACCTTGTAAAAAAGAAACTTTTTCTGGACTTAAGCTCAGGGAAGGCTTCCCTGAAGAAGTGACTTGAGCCCAAACTGAAGGCTAAATAGGAGTTCACTTTGAGTGTGAGAGGCAGTATGTAAAGAAAAATGTGTGGAGTATCCAAGTAGCTGCAATAAGGGCAGGTTGGCTGGCATACAGAAAGAGCAATGAGAGATGAGCTTGAGGAGGTGGACCCAGGGCAGACCAGGCAAGGCCTTGGATTCTGATCTTCATTGTAGGACTAATAGGAAAATACTGGAGGATTTTAAGCAAAGGAGTTATGTGATCACATTTTAAAAAAGATAACTCTGGCTATAACACAGAAAATGCAGTGTTGGGAATCAATTAGAAGTAGTTGATGTGCCAGTTAGAAGGCAAGAGATGAAGGTACCTGGACTAGAGCCAGGTAATGGAGAAAGAGAGAAATTATAAATTTGGGATAAATTTTGAAAGTAGGACAAACAAGGCTACTGATGGATTAGATGAAGGAAATGAAGAGGAAGAGACAAGAAAGGCTTTTAAATTTCTGTCTAGTCCACTGAAGGGACAATGGATCATTACCTAACACTAGAAATGGAGCAGGTCTGGCAGAAAGAGTCCTGTGTACCCTTCCAGATAGCCCTTAAAATTTTACTGCAAAGTCCCCAAGGTATGACTGCTCTGCTGGTGTTAGATATTTTGACAGGCTTTCCTGTATCCTGTCATAGAGTCTGTGACTTCAAAGCTTGCCTTGGTAAAAGGCACTCTTATGAGGAGACACTCATGAGAACTGACAGAGGGGAACTTGGCCAAGTAGGAACCTAGAAATTCCCTGTCTATTCTCCAGGAGTAGGAGCCAGGGTCCTCAGGTGAAACATATGTCTCTTAGCCCCAATGACCTTTCCATGTGGCTAGATGCCCACATGCCTGGAAATGGGTTTGATCCTCCAGGAGCTTGCAAAGGAGGACATGTTCTTGTACTTCACATTCAAGGGCACCACAGAGGAAAGAACTGAGCTGGAGTGTGATTCGTTCTAACAAAATTTTATTTTTTATTGATTTTTTCCCCCAATGGAGACTCCAATGGCAGCAATTCAAGATGGTTTTACTAATGGACAAAATGATGAAACAGTCTCTAATACCTTAACCTTGACAAATGGCTTGGAAAGGAGAACTAAAATCTACAATGAAGATAACTTTGAGGAACTCCAATATTTCCCAAACTTCTATGCACTACTGAAAAGTATTGATTCAGGTAAACACTGTGACCATGTGGAATAGAAACATCAATTCCAGGAAATGTGTGGGTGGGTTCTTTTTCTTCCTGTTTTCAGTTTCTAAATACAATTTTGGATGACATATATTGTCAGTGGCCTCGGGGAAAAGAGTTCATGTCCAATTTTTTCAAAGAAGTATACTAGTCATGAAAGTATTTAGGATAGGATAATCAGAAAAGGTGGAATTTTTGGATAATTTTCTTGCTACCAGAGGCTTCATTTATTTGTTCAACAAATAGTTACCAGGTATGCATGGCGTTTGTGATGTTGAAGTGAGTGCTGTGCAGATAAGGAGAGAAATCCGTGTCCCTGCCTGACCTGCTCAGCCTCAAATCTTTTTTTTTTTCAAGCCTCAAATCTTATTGTAAATCTTTTTTTTTTTTTTAAGGCTGTGTTCATTTTCCTCTTAGTGGGAGCAGTGTGTATAACATAATTTATCCTTTTTAAAAATAATTCAGATTTTTACTTTTTAGACATTTTCAGCTTCAGTCTTGAGATGAGTTAAAATAAACTAAACATTAGACCACAGCAGGTCAGGAGCTCAGACACACTTGGGAAATGGTTTGTTTTTTAAAAATAAAGCCCTTAATGTGCTTTTTCTCTTAAATATACACCAAAATAAGTTAGCTGAAAATGTCGATTCATGTTTAATTTTGATAAATCTTCAAGGAAGTTAATAATGGGCAAATTTTCTGTTGTTACTATTGTCCAGATAGATACTCTTCTTTATGGCTTTTCTTCTCCCTGTTTAAAGACTCAGCCCCAGATTGAACATTTGTGATAAATATGTCCCCAAGAAGTGACCGTAAAGTGAGCTTTCATTTCTGGAGAACATCCATTGTCCTTTAATTCCAGATATTGGCCAGATGGCACCAGCCCCTCTGCTGGTGTCTGCAGGGCTTATACATCTTGAGGGTCCATTCTCAGCCATCTTGCCCCATTGGATGGCAAATGTCCAGCTCAGAACCTTTCTCATCTTGGTGAGTCACTTCTTGTCAGTGAAGAGCATCAGCATGACACCAAATACTATACAGATGTGACCTTGAACAAATACTGTGATGGCAGAAGTTATTTTCCAGCGCTTTTCTAGGATCTCTTCCCCATCTCCTCTCTCACCTTTCTTCTCTCCCAACTTTGGGACTTTCATGATATTTTAAAGATTCCACTGTATGGAATGCTTTTTATTTGTTTTTATCTTGCAGTTTCCTTGACCCCATTCTTTATTTCCTTTATTTTTATAGAATTTTAATTTAAATACTTACACTAAAGTCTTTAACAAAACCCATCTTTCTCACCCAAGGTCTGAACTAACATAAAACAGGTAGAAAACCAAAATATTTCTGATACTAATGAAGTCTGGGTTATAAGGATTGTTAAGATGCAGCTTAGTGTGAGATCCAACAATGGGCTTGTTCACTCCCAATCTTCAGTCTAGTTTTTGAAACAGCCAATACCAAGGATAGTTTGATTCTACAGAGCAGGCATTTATCTCAGGACACTGCCTTTCACTGTTCCTGGGGAGCAAAAAGAAATATTCCAAATCCCTATAAGTCAAGAGATGTAGACTAATGGTCATTGTCTACTAACCTCATCTGTGGGAAGGATGAAAAGATTATCGGTGGTGAGAGGGGGCAGTGGGGGGATGTGGAGGCTAGGAGTTTTTAAGAGAAATCCTTCATGGCAGCTAAAAGAATAGGGAAAATAGGCTGCTGTCTAGTACCTTTCTTCAAAAATGGAAATAGATTTTTTAAACATTTTAGAACATCTATATATATTCTATATATATGTGGGTTCTATATATATGTGTCTCTGGATGGTGTGTGTGTGTGTGTGTGTGTGTGTGTGTGTGTGTGTATGGAATGACTATGGAATAATCAGCCATCCTCTTCCATCAAGATACAGAACAGTATGTCAAATCCTAAGAGTTCCTAAGAAACTGTTAATAGTGGTTACCTACAGGGACTAGGTGTGTGTGTGGGGGGGGAGGGGGGGATGTTATTTCCATTATTATTTACTTCTTTACTGTCGGAATATTTTTGCTATATGCATATATTCTTTCAAATAAAATAAAGTTTAGAAAGCAATATTTACTGTTTAAAAATCAACCTTAAGTTTTAAAAAATAAAAATACATGTATGTTTTTATTTTCAAATATTAAGTTTGATTAATGGGGTCATTCTTGCCCTCAAAAACATAAAGCCTGAGTAAAGAAAAACCTGTTGGGTCATGAATCTTCTTTCTTTTTGAGTTCATATTACCTCAGGTTTTCTACCCTATTAATAAAGTATTTTAGATTAAAGTAAATCTTTTTGGAGAAGTTATAATTGCCCATTTCTGGAAAAGTTCAGTACACCTGTACATTATCCTGTATTCCCAATCAAATCTTAGACTTTTTATAAATTAAATATATGTGGTTTCAGCTATAAATGTAAGGAGAAATATTACAATAAATGCCATACTTCATAAACTGACACTGAAAGAGGAAGCTATACTCCACTAGTTTTTTGTTTTTTTGTTTTTAATTATTTTATCTTAATCTTTAAAAAAGCAGGGAACCGGCTGAGTAGCTCAGTGGTTGAGCATCTGCCTTTGGCTCAGGTCGTGATCTCAGGGTCCTGGGATCAAGTCCCACATCAGGATCCCCACATGGAGCCTGCTGCTCCTTCTGCCTATGTCTCTGCCTCTCTCTCTCTCTGCCTCTCATGAATAAATAAAATATATTTTTAAGTATTTTGTCCTTTTATATAGAAAAAGAAGCAAAAGAGAAAGAAACACTGATTACTATCATGAAAACATTGATTGACTTTGTGAAGATGATGGTAAAATATGGTACAATATCTCCAGAAGAAGGCGTTTCCTACCTTGGTGAGAGTCCTACTTGTTTTGTTTTACTGTAAGAATTTTCATTGTCCAAAGTGAATTAGAGATTTGGCAATAATTCCCTCACAAATGTGATCATTTATGCCAAAATAGCCCGAATCATCTGAGTAACCAGAATTGACCAACTTGATAATGCATACAGATAAAATTAACCAGAAGTTTTCAACTCTTTATAGATATAGCTTGAGTACAAACATGCCACATTTATTACACTTTGCCTTATTAACATTTTCTAGATATCTTCATGGAAATAGCTTTATTAAAATTTGATTCTTTTTCTCAATTGTGTTTGAATGGCGAAGACTAAAATAGTTGATTTTAACTAGTGAGGTCTGTGTGTGGTGGGAAGGAAAGAGCAGTGGACTGAGCAGCAGAAGTGATGCCTCCTGGTCCAGCTCTGCGGAGACCAGCTCTGTCCCATGGGGGAGGGCACTCACCTTTCTTGACCTCAATTTCTGCATCTGTAAGATAAAGGACTTTGTGATCTATGATGGGGCTGGTTAACTACTTACTGCCCATGGACCAAATCTGGCCCATTACCTATTTTTGTATAACCAAGCTAAGAATTGCTTTTACATTTTTAAGTGTTTGAAAAAAAACAAAGAAGAATAGTATTCTATGACACAAGAAAGCTATATAAAATTCACATTTCAGGGTCTGTAACTAAAATTTTATTGGCATATAGCCACACTCATTTGTTCAATGTTGTCTATGACTGCTCTGTGCTACAATGCAGAGTTGAGTAGTTGCAACTGAGACCATACGACTCACAAAGCCAAAAAATATTTACTATCTGGCCTTTTACCAAAAAAGTTTGCTGACCTTTGATTCCTTGGATTTTGTAGATAAGCTTGGACATTCTCTGTGCATACAGGTTGTTTAAAAAAAAAAAAAAAAAAGCCTTAGGTTTTCCTGCTTGGTTTAATCAACAAATACCATTTCTCCCTGATGTCCTTTGGGCAAGATGACCTCACGGCCCCTTACTCTGATCTCTGATAGAGGAGGGAGAATTAGAAGAGAAAATCTCATAGGACAGAATAATCCAGAAGACTCTCTATGAACTCCGTTTTTTTCCACATGAGAATTGTTTAACTGTTTTGTTTCTGATTACAAAAGAGCATATTTTTAAAAAATCAGTCAATGCAAAATGATGTTTAAAAAAAGTAAAAAAAAAATCACTCATAATACTGGTACCCAGGTAATGTTCTGGTGTACATCCTTCTAGATATTTGTGTGTTTGTGCACGCACACACACACATATGTATATACCTTTGTTGTTTCTTTCCTTGTTTTATCTTGCTTAACAAAAAATGACCTCACATCATATGTAATGTTTTGTGCCCGGCTTTGCTCAACAGTAGATCAAAGCAATTGTTTCAGATCAGTCATTGTTTCATACCAATACCCTATGACTCCAAAATTCCACACTGAAGTAATTCATCCAATGGAAATAGATTAGAAATGCCACCAGGGCTTAGGTGTGAGGTAGGTATTTCCACTACTGTTTATAACTGTGCTATGCAGCATGGTAGTGGAAAAGGCATTCATTGCCTCATGTAACTGAGGAGTCTAGGGGTGGAGAGTTGTGTGTGTGTGGAGGGGGTAGTCTGACATTGGGTTTGTAAAGTCCACCAGTAGTGTGAAGAATCTGTCCCTCCCCATCTCCCGGCACTGATTTTCCATGTGTTGATTCATTCCAGACAAGCTGTTCTGTTATGGGAAAAAGATGGCTGGCAATCTCCATCCTCACAGTACAGCAATCCTGGCAAGAAAAGATCCTCTTTCCCCCAGTGGTCCCAGCATTGAATCTCATTGTTCTGGCTTGTGTCAGGAGCTCGCCTTTGAACCAACCACTCAGCCCAGCGTGGTGGAGCCCCTGAGGAGCCAGGCTTGGGTTATTAGGCCCCTCCTGAGTCAAATGTGCTGAGAATGGAAATGATCTGGGTTCTTCAAAGGAAAATCGAGGTGTAGTTACCAGAAGGTGTTGAGGAAGTCCAAACCACAGGTTCCCATTAAAAGTTCAACCCCGGATGTGTTCTAGCAGCGGCCACAGAGATGTAGAAGGAACTTCCGCAATTAACTGAGTAGGAGGCTGAATTAAGGATCCCAAATAGTGCATTCCTAGAAATAATATCCATGTCAAAGTATCTTAATTGCAGTGTTAATGCTTTGTGATATTTCTGATGAGGTTTAAACAGTTTTAGTAGAAGTTTGGTATCATCTTTCAGGAAATAAAATTATATTTCATATTTCTTCCCCTCCTCCCTCCAGAAAACTTGGATGAAACTATTGCTCTTCAGACTAAGAACAAGCTAGAAAAAAATGTTACTGACAATAAAAGCAAACTTTTCCCAGGTATGATTTATTTAACTATTTTTTTCTACCTTTGAGCATAATTGATCTTTGTGTGGTAAATAAGTTCAACAAACATTGATCAACAATTCTAGATTTCAAAAGTTTTAAAATCTGAAATCCAACCAGAGGACCAAGTAGCTATAACCTTGGCTATTTTGCGTTAGACTCAGCATAGAAATCTGATCCCAAGGAGCATTGAAGAGAAATGCAGGTCTTCCTGAAGATTCTTAGGAGGTCGCTGATAGGGAAGGGAGGAGACTGTATCACACAACTGAGTCATTCTTCCTGCAAATCTCCTTTAGGCATTTTTTTTTCCTCTTCTAAGATCACCATTTCTCCAGTGCACTATCCCTGATCATGCATCCACTCTGTGCTGCCCCTCTCCTGGCTCTCCCCTTCCAAGTCTTCTCTCTCCTCTGAGACAGTCTGTGCCCCTGGGTAATGTGATTTACCCCCTTCTCTTGGTTTCTTCACTTGTGCATCTCTGCCCATCACCCTACGGAACCAAGCTGTGCAAAGGAGCTTGCTTTGAGTGGGGAGGGAGGAACAAAAAGACAAAAATCACACGTTCATATGCTTAATCTTGTGTTCCTATCACAAAGGTTATGTACATATATTTTATGGAACATTATGCAGCACCTTAAAATGATGTTTCCAAGTAGTTTTTAATAACCTGGAAACATCTTTCTGTAATGATGTTAATGGCAAAAGCAAGGAACAAAATTGTACTGCAACTATGAAAAAAAATTGCACATCAAAAAATAGAGAGACCACAGCACTAGGAATGGATGTTTGCATAAAGAGGAAACAACTGACTTCTTTCTTCTTTCCTCTTTTTTCTATAGTAATAACCCTTTTATTGAAAAAGCGAAGCTATTTGTTAGGCTGCTTGACGTTTCCTATTTTACTTAAACAGGGATACATTATAGTTGCTTTCAAGCAGTTAGCTACTTTAAGGTTTATGATGTTTTTAATTCAACATAAGATTGTTAGGAGAAATGCAGTTTTTTTCAATTCTTGTTTTCTCACCTTTTTTTTTGAAGTATAATTGATATGGAAATTAGTTATATTTAAGTACACAAGTGAACAAAGATAATCCCATCTTGACAGCAAGGGTCCAGTTCTCTTCTTTGCAGTAGGGCGACCATGGATAAGGGAGTATGAAGAAAGAGGCAGAAGGAAAGAAGTCTTGCCATAGCCCCAAATTCTTAGATGCTACTCCGAATTATAGAGTGTTCTTCAAAAAGACAACATCATGGAGAAATTGAACAACTACAGAGTTCTCTTACTTTGTAATGGAGATTCAACCTTACTTTGGGACCTGAGATATCCTACTTGACTGCCTACACTGATTATAGTAAAGAAAATAGTCTGTGCTCCAACAACATGGTAGCAGAAGGGAAAGAACACTAAACCACAATCTGGCAAGTTAAGGCTATGGCCCAGCTCTTTTGCCGACTCCGTTCACATCTCTCCCCATTGTGGCCTCAGTTTCTTCCTCTGCAAAATTGGAGGAAGTTGCCTAGATAATCACTAGATCCCTTTCAGCCTGAAAAGTTATCTGACCTTAAACTGTACCTTTTCAATAAAGCTTATTTCTACATTATGAATTAATTAATAGGAAATAGGGTTATAACCACAGGGTGCACAATCTGATTACAGCACCGTCAGAAAAGAGTCATGAAGAAACAGATAGTACCAAAGAAGAAGCAGCTAAGATGGAAAAGGAATATGGAACCTTGAAAGATTCCACAAAAGATGATAACCCAAGAGGAAAGACAGATGAGCCAAAAGGTATGGAATCAACAGCTCTAAGGTGGCAATGAAATTGGCACCACACATAAGTTGATCAAAAATGCAAGCCCCACCAAATCTGAGAAATTGGCACCATCTGTATAGAAAAGATTCAGCACATGATATCTTTATTTGAATAACAATCTTCTTTAACAGTCTTGAGTCTCCTGGAATGGCAAATTGGTTTCATCTTCTGATGGTCTTTACTGTCCAGTGGATTTTTATGCTTGGAGAAGAATACTTATGACCATTCGTACATTGTTTAATGTCTAATTTATAATTTATTAAGCAGTATTTCTTTAAACATAATTAACATTCCCCAAATAGCCATATACTACTTATTGAACAAAGTCACCAAAATTTGTGGATTTAACAGAGCAAATTTCCTCGATCATTTATTTATAGTGATTGAAATGAGACAAGCGCTCTTAAGGACCTGATTAAGAATCACAAATCAAATAAATCACATTTCCTTAAATAACCTGAATATCTTAAGCACAAAAGCACTAGCCCAATAATTACAAAACTTATGTTTTTATCCTTTTACACATGCCTGTGGTCCAATTTCTACTCTGCCTTAGAAGTCTATGTGGTATAAAATTTACTTCTTCCTAGGATTTTAGAGATTTTATTACAGCCTTAAAGAAAAAGACCCTATTGGGAGAGGTGTTAGGGGATGTGGGGAGAAAGAAAGAAAGAAGACCCTCTGAGGATGCAAGTTCTAAATCACTAACCCTTCGGTTTCAGGTCAGGATGTGGAATCTGGTTGCACAGTCCAATGGTTCAAAACCCTTTTATTATGAAGTCTGCTCGTTACATCCTGGAAGGTGTATCTACCCCTCAGATAGATACTCTTCTGCTGAAACTCAATGTCTTTACCAGAAGTTGTGAACAGATGGCTTAAACTTAACTAATTTTTCTGACGTTATGATATACTGACCTCTGTGGTATAATTGGAACATTACTTATATCTTATCAGTGTCTCATTAGTAGGGTCATCTAGAGATTTTATTCCATAGAAACTGGAGGAGTGGGTCCCCAGTTTTGGCTCTCTCAAGGCCAGGGGAAGTGTGACATCCAGCTAATCTATCATCTGAAGATGTGCCATTGGGCTCTCTTTTCATTATTTATTATGTGCAATCATGAGTGTTAATGAACTGAGGGGCTCCGTATTCCTTTCTGGATGACATAAGACCACAAAAGCTGCTCATGTTCATGGTATTGCTCTTCATTTTGAAGGGGCTACTTGGCCTACTTACAGGTTCCTAGTCTCACCTGCTCATACAGATAGAAACAAGTGCATATTCATATTCATACTTGATAATAGGTCCTGCTTCACAGAGTTCTAGTTCCTTTTTGTAGAAAATATAGAAACCTGAACCTGGGTTATATGGGTTCAAATGAGTAGTAATGTGGGCCAAAAGTACTGCCTCTAGTTCAGTTATTGGGACTTTTTTGAGATAGGAAATATCATTTTTTTCTTAATATATCAAGTTCATGTCGATTTTTCCTATTTTATGAAGCTTTATATCATTGTATTTTTTTTCTCTAGCACAGATTTCATAGACCATCACAATTTTCTCCTACATCGACGCAGCTGATGGATCAGCTCTAATAATTTGGCATAGTAGCCTGTGTTGAGAAAGGTTATGATATTGCATCTGGGCTTGGGAGGAAGGAACTTGGGATGATTAATTAGTAATGTTTATCAAGGGCCATAAGAAGGGAGGAATGGGTAATATAAATGTCATGTTTGCAGACTCTGTAGACCAGTGAGTCACACTGCCTTGATACTTCCCTGGGTCTACTCTGGATGAGTGGTAAACTTTTTTGAATGTCTTTTTAAAAAAAATTATAGTAAAAAAAATTATAGTAAAATACATATAAAAATGATCATATTAACCATTTTAAGTGTACAGCTCCGTGGCATTAAGTACATTCATATTATTGTGTTACCATTGCTACTGTCCATTTCCAGAACTCTTCTTATCCTGCAAAACTGAAACCCTATATTCATTAAACAAAACTCTCCATTCTTCTTCCTCTTCAGCCCCTGGCAACCACCATTCTATATTCTGTCTCTGTGAATTTGCCTATTCCAGGAGCCTCATATAAGTGGAATCATATCGTATGTGACCAGCTTACTTCACTTATTGTTCTCAAGGTTCATCGATGTTGTAGCATGTGTCAGAATTTCCTTTTTAGGGCTGCATAATATTCCATTGCATGTATATACATTTTGTTTATCTGTCCGTTTGTCTCTGGATGCTTAGGTTGCTTCCACCTTTTGGCTATTGTAAATGATGCTGCTGTCAATACAAGTGTACAAATATCCCCTCGGGACCCTACACTCGATTTGGGGGGAATATCCCCAAAAGTGGAATTGCTAGATCATATGTTAATTCTTTTAATTTTCTGAGGAGCCATCATCCTGTTTTCTATAGGTAGCTCCACCTTTTTACATTCCTCCCGAGAGTGTGCAAGGGTTCCAATTTCCCCACATCCTCATCAACACTGATGGATGTGAGGTAGAAGATGAGTGGTAAACTTTTAAAAGATAGCTAACCAGGAAAAGAGTCCTGTGACCTGAGATAGAAAGCCAGGAATTGGGCAGGACAGAGCACTGCTCTTCACCCCCACAGGAAACCAGCATACCTGGGTCATCTCCTCTGGGAGCAACCCATGTGTAATGACTGCATTTCCCAAAGACAGTAAGCCATATCTGAGACCCTTGACTTGCAGAAGCAACACCTTCTATGACCACTATGCCAATATCCATGGGAATGGATGCTGACAGGTATCTTTGCTTATTTTAGGAAAACACTGTATAAAAAAAGAAACATAAAGGAGTTGGTTCTTGGTAGTCTACTATTCCTATTTAGGATGTGAGTGTTTAGAGACTAATGAGGTCAGATTTCTTTTCCCATTAGGAATTCCATCAGATACTAATAGGGAGAAAAGAGAGTAAAACTCTGTCCATTTAGCGTTTTTGTTTGTAATGGCTCTCATGAAACATTAGAGGATAGGGATTTGGAGCTAAAATTAGTTCCTTTCCATTATTTGGAGATTTAATTTATTCATCATACCCCTGACTCCTATTACTCTGAGATAACGAAAACTGATTTTAGTACAATTTAGAGAATATCAGCCTCAGCTTAAGCCAAGGGCCAACATTTCTTGAAAAGTATGTAATCCCCAAAAGGGCATATTATGACATATACTTTTATATTGACAATTGCTTTGCTGTACTTTTTCAGAGGCTGTTTTGTTTCTCTATTATAAAACCCACTGAGACAACACATATTGTCTCTGGACAGAAAAATAAAAGAATCCATTTGGGTAAAAACAGGGCTTACTGGGTTTCCTGAGACATGTATTCAATTATAAATAAACATCTATCCTGATAGCATGCCTGGCACTGTGCTCAGGAAGTAGACCTATACAAGTAACATAAGAATTAATTCTTACCTCTGAGGACCCAAGCAAGCTTTGAAATAATTTGAGAATGGTTCTTAACCCATATGTAGGCAAGTATAACACAAGCTACATACATGTGCACATATCTTCCTGATTGATGAGTTAGGAGTATGTAGAACAGAGAGAAAGTTGGAAGACATTACAGGGCAGAGCAAGGAATGAGGTAATAGTCCAGCTAAAACCACTTAAAAAAGTAATTATAAGCAGAGCACACTGTCATGAGTATCTATAAAAAATTGTTTTGGTCTGGTGATGTGGGGTGATGGCCCCATCAAACCTCAGCAAATATTTATTAACCATGCCAAGCATATGCTGGATCCTGTGAAGAATAGGAATAATAATGGGAATAGGAATAACAATAATACCTTAAATTTATATCACCCTTCAACTTACAGAGCATGTTTCCATGGCTCTCTTTTTAGGTTTAATGTAAAAAAATATAATTACCAACGATGAAAAGTGGTATATCCACTTTTGAATATAATTGAGTTAGACTATTTAAACTCTTTGATTCTACAGGTATTCACATTAAGAATAATCTTTTAAAATACTGATTTCTCATTGGTACAATCATTTGAATGATTCAGTAGTTATTCCTATATTCAGGGATATGCCAATGAAGTCAAATTTATTCTAATTTCAACAGTATTTATAAAATTGCCTAAGTTTTCAAGTAAATTGCTCTCTGGAGACTAAAGAAATGTACTTGAAAACTTTATTCCATTATCTCAGTGCAGCTCTATTTGCCAATTTGATGTTTACTCATTCACTCCTGCTCTATGAGTCACTGAAAAAAAAAATCTTTTTTTTTTTAAACCATCCAAGGGATAAGATAAGCATTATCATATCCATAAACTCATTCCAAAGGTGTCCTTTGTCAAGTTTGTGGCCAGATAATGGAAATAGGTGAAAAAACTGATCTTTAAGACATCTTTCACCGAAATAGCCTACCATTCCCCTATCTTCCTTACAGAAACCAGAAAAGAGAAGGTAGCCTCTTTAATTAATAAATTGGCTAACACTTGTGGATGCTGTTATTTTTAAAGCAACGTAAGAGGAGAAAATCTGTGCCTGTATTCAAGCCCAAGGCATTCTGCTAAGAATGTCCAAAAATAGTAAGTCCAGTCTCCCCTGTGAGTCAGCAAGTGTGCCAGGAGCTAAGGGCAGGCACAGGAGACCTACCATCAACATAGGTTTTTCAAGGATAGCAAAGGAGAATTTCTTTCCATAGAAACCATAAATCTTCTTTTTTGAATTTACTCCTAAATTATAAATAAATAAACCAAGACTCAGAAGATGAAGTGACTCACCCAAGATCTAGCCAAAGAGTGGCAGAGCCAGGCCATGAACCCTTTTCCCTTGACTCCTATCCAGTACTCATCTGAGCTTTTCTTTGGGGCTAGTAAAATGCCATCATTGTACAGGAATTCTTGAATTGAATGTCTGTGAGGCCCATGTTGGCATCTGTGATACCATTATCACTTACTTTGTTTTATGCAGTTCAAAACTGTAATCACGTAATCTTTACAGAATTTTAAGGGTAGCAAACTTAATTTTTATAAACACTCTTAAGATCTATTATCTTTAGTATGTTCAGTATTCAATAGGTTAATTCTATTGATTTCTACAAGTTTGTTGTTGTTTTTATACAGGGCTGGGGGAACAGATCAGGTTAGTATATATCACAGGGCCATTGATGTATAAGAAAGGGTATTTTTCACTGCTGAAAACCAGAACAGCCAGAAAAGCAGGGCTGTGTCTTGATTCTGGCTCTCTTCCCATCTGCTTCAGCATATGTTTTAAAGCTTGTGCCATATTACCTCAACCATGAGCTATTTTTTTCCAAAGGAAACTCAAATAAATTTGAAAAAAATAGTCCAGCTTTCCAAAGTGGACTCTCATCGGCTTTTACTGCACACTGTGTAAATAAAAGATTTGCTTTATAGCTCCTGAGAAGAGAAAATGTAAACAGGAACCAGCTGCTTCTCTCCAATAGCAGAGGGACACCTGACTTTATTCACCTTGTCACCAGTACTCTGGTAAATGTATGGAGGTCTCAATGCTGGTGGCAGTGATTCCCCAAATTCCCCCCACATGTGAATCCCCTCAAGACCATTTTTTTTTTAATGATGCTTGGCCTCAGCTCTCGATAGTCTAATTTAATTGGTATGAACAGTAACCTTGGCATAGAATTTTTAAAAATCTTCTCTAAGTGATTCTAGTGTGCAGCCAAGATTGATAACTACTGCCTTGTTGGCCAGCTTGTTAACAACAACGGGCACTAAATCATTTCTAGTCTAAAAGGTGGATTTTACCCAGCTACATGCAGTAGAGGCTCTGGATTCATTCTGGTTCAAGACCAGGCTCTGATTTTTACTCAGCTGTGTCCCCTTGGATGTGTCACTTAACCTCTCCAAGTGTCAGTTCTCTCATGAGTCAAATGAGAATAATAATGCTAATTTCATAGAGGTCTATGAAGATTAAATGGTATATGGATATAGTATGTCTAGCCTATTTGTAGGTATTTTAAATTGTGTCTGCTATAACTATCCATTCAGAATTCATTAAACTTCAAGTTTTTCAAATAATTCATTTTTTTGGTTAAAAAAATAAATCTATACCATTTATACTTTTAAAAAATTGTATCCTTCTGATTACAATTTGGCTTCTATCTAAGAAGCCTTTACCCATTCACTTATTTGACAAATACTTATCGGTAGACTACATGTCAGGCTTTATCAGCTAACAAATATTTCTAAGGGAGGAAGACAATAAGCTCACATAAATTATATGATTTGGTAGAAAGTGATAAGTACAATGGATAAAAAAGCAAAAGAGGGGGAAGAGGGGGATGAGGGTATTTTAAATTAGAAAAACTGGGCATCTGGGTGGCACAGTCGGTTGAGCATCTGACTCTTGGTTTGGGTTCAGGTCATGATCTCAGGGTTGTGGGATGGAGTGCTGCTCGGACTTCATTGCAGAGTCTGCTTGAGGATTCTCTCTCACCTCTTCCTCTCCCCCAACACTCATTCACTCTCTCATAAATAAATAAATCCTAAACAATAAATAAACTAGAGAAACTATCCTAGTCATATGTTGTTATGATCTACAAGACAGTATTTTTTTTTTATGGATTGCTGTATAGATTCCTATAAGCTGCAGTAAACTCATTCTGTTATGGGTTGGTAATATCAATATAGTGAATGAAATTAGTTTCATGCATTTCATACTTTTTAAAATTTAACATTTTTAAAAATATTTTATTTATTTATTTGAGAGAGAGACAGAGAGAGCACATGAGCTGGAGGAGGCACAGAGGGAGAGGTAAAGGGAAAGGCAGGCTCCTCGCTCAGCAGGGAGCCTGATGCAGGACTCAATTTCAGGACCCTGTGATCATACCCTAAGCCAAGAGCAAATGGTTAACCAACCAAGCCACCCAGGTGTCCCTAAAATTTAACATTCAGGAAATTGGTTCCTGAGCAAAAAGCAACCCAACAAGATGATGCCAAGTCCCCCATTTAAAATTGCCTTAGGTTGGGTTCCTTCTGAAGCAGATGCCGAGAGAAGGATTTGAGGTCAAGTTTGACTGAAGATGACCCCAGGAAGCACCACTGGGGGGAAGAGGTACATGAGACAGGGAGAGGAAAGAAGCTCATATAAGGTGGACTCACAAGTGGGCGTCAGTTGTGGACAGTTGGGGCTCAGTCCCACTGGGGATCTCTGGGAGGCTGTATGGAATGTTCCTGAAGCAAAAGGAAACTGGGTATTTATCTACCAATTCTGTCCATCATTAGGTGAGGAACAGAGAGGGAGCAGGGGCAGGAACAGAGAGGGAGAATGAATCTTAAGCAGACTCCCTGCCAAGCACAGAGCCCAATGCAAAGCTCAATCTCACAACCTTGAGATCTTGACATGAGCCAAAACCAAGAGTCAGACACTTAACCGACTGAGCCACCAAGGTGCTCTTATAATTCAGACTTTTAACACAGTATTTATACAGAGGCTAAGTTCAGGTTTTCCTTTTTCTTAATAATTTTTATTTCTCCATATGTTGAATACTTTTTAAAAAATGTTTATTTATTTGAGAGAGAGAGCATGAGCACAGTAAAGGGGTAGAGGAAATAGCAGAAGCAGACTCCTTGCTGAGCAGGGAGCCCAATGTGGGGTTGAATCCTAGGACCCTGAGATCATGACCTGAGCTGAGGGCAGATGCTTAACTGACTAAACTACCCAGGTGACCCAGGTTTTCCTTTTCTTGACTAAGCTTTCCACATGATAATATATCATAAATAAGATTGTGGGGCAAATGCCTAACATTTAAATAAAATAACAAGACCATTTTCAAACATTCTTAAAAGTTTCAGAAGCCCTAATTAGTGTGCTAATGACAAATTATCTATTTGTTAGTCCTATAAGAGCTACTAATTTGATTTAAACTCAAAAAAAATGAAGCTGCATTCTTTAGAAATAGTCTACACTAAGATTTCTTTCTTTGTTCAAAATGCCGTTTCTATCTGAGTTAATTTGAAATAGAGAACACTGTTTTTATGCTAACAAATCCAACTGACCTTCTCAACAAACAGGCAACAGACAATGAATTTCAGTATATTCACTGTAATGTTATAACATCAGCCAGGAGGACTTGGTCTTTCACATGCTCCAACATTCTTAAAAACAAAGCACTGAAATAAAGACTTTTTCTATACAGGTGGTTGCAGTGAATAGGAGCTGAAAATCGTGGATCTCTTCCCTTCTCCATTCACTGCTTTTGCACAAGAGCTTCTCTGTGCTTTTTTGGGGTCCAGATAACATGGAGCCCCAGTGGTGAGGTACAAGTATGGGCTTATAAGATGAGGAAGAAAGATGCTCACTCAGGAGATCACTTAGGTAAATGCTGTAGTGGAAACCGGAACACCAGTTCCAGTAACTGGAACACCAAAGGCAGTGTTACTGTTCACGGTCTGTAGTCAGATGCACCCGGGCTCAAGCCTAGCTCCCCAAATTGCTAGCCATATGATCTTCAGCATATTACTTTGTCTCTCTTCACCTTGGTTTCTTCATCTGTAAAGTGGGGATGAAACGAGATTGCCCTAAGAAGTTGTTGTGAAGAGTAAAAGAGATAACCACATTTTGGAGCGCAAAGCACACCCCTTGGCACATCCTAAGCACACAGTACAGGTAACTCAGTAAGTCTGGGCAGTACACCAGAGGTAACAGGGCTCAAAGGGGGCACAGAATCCATAGTCACCACTGAAGTTTGGTAGCCATTGCTTCTTGCAGAGCTCTTGGACTTTGAAGGCTTTTCTCGGGCCATCTGGTATCCTCCAGACCACCTGGTCCGTTGGTACAGACCTTCTGAGTACTAGAGACCTCACCTGGTTTCAGGTGTGGTTGCTTTCTTTGAAAAAGACTAGGGCACGTCAGTATCCATGTCTAAAGACAGAGCTTTTCTTTCGGATAGTGTAGGTAGCAGAAACCTGGTAAGACCAGAGTCTAAATTCTACTTTGGTTATTTCCTGTGTGGCCTCAGCCAAGTCACTTGGCCTCTCTGAGTGCTAGTTTCCTCATCTCTAAGTGGTTGATAATACCCACTTGCAGACCCCAGTGTATATAAAGGGCATCGTGAAGCAGGCACTTCAGTGCCGACTAGTTTTCTCTCGCTGCACCTGAGGCCCATGGGACAGTGTTTATATTCAGGGGAAATTTACTAGAGTGAGTTCTTTCTCTTTTAAAAAGATTTTATTTATTTACTCATGAGAGACACAGAGAGGCAGAGACCTAGGCAGAGGGAGAAGCAGGCTCCTTGTGGGGAGCCTGATGCAGGACTTGATCCCAGGACCCAGGGATCACACCCTGAGCCGAAGACAGACACTCAACGCTGAGCCACCCAGGCGTCCACTAGAGTGAGTTCTAAGGTTCGCATCCAAACCTTGAAAGGAGGCCCAGGTCACCGCTTCACCTGAGTTTTTCCATGCTCCCTACCAGATTGGGCAGGAGACTTATATAAGGGCCAATACAAAGCCACAGACTGAGACATATTTAACATCATTTAATTGCTGATGGAGGCTTTGCAGTATCTGCCACTCCGATTTAATTCTTGACCTGAGAATACTCCTCAGTTTTGAAGAACCATTCTGAACCAGAAATGATGCAGTCTGAGAATTGAAGACATCCACGTATCCAGTGAACGGAATCAAAACTCTTCTCTGCTAGGACCTCAGACCGCGCATGTGTGTGTATGTGAGTGTGTGTAATGGCTCCTTGGCACGAGCCTGGTCCTATCTCCTGGAATCCTATCCCTACCCATTCTCCTCGACATTCCTCCCCACCACGCACACAAATATGCACCCCACTTCATTAGGGACACCACTTCACAAATGCTCCACAAGGTCAGTGTTTATGGTTCCGAACAAGAGTGTGGTCTTTCAAAAGAAATGCAGTGATAGTTTATGAGTGTTTGATATGGGTTCTCTTCCCTTTTCCAGGGAAAACCGAAGCCTATTTGGAAGCCATCAGAAAAAATATTGAATGGTTGAAGAAACATAACAAAAAAGGAAATAAAGAAGGTAAGGATTTAATATGGTTGTAAATTACCAATTTCACCCCATTTGTCAGGGATTCTTGTTAAATAAAGTTTCTCACAATCAAATTGGGCTAAAGTCTCCTGTCAGGGCCCCAAAAGATTCAGGAATGCAGATGCAGGAATAAAATTTCCATTTCCTTATTTTTCAAAGCAGGCTCTCAAGCAAAGACCTTTTCTTTAGCATTTTATTGTAAAAAATGTCAAAAGTAGAGAGAATGGCATAACGAATCCCCATGTGTTCATCAACCACGTTCAATAATTAACACTTTGGACTTTCCTTGGAGTATTTTATTTTTTAAATATTATTTATTTAGTGTGTGCGCACGTGCAAGCTGAGAGGAGGGGCAGAGGGGCAGGGAGAGAGAGAATCTTAAGCAGATTGCATGCCCAGCATGGAGCCCAACATGGGGCTCGATCTCATAACCCTGAAATCATGACCTGAGCTGAGATCAAGAGCCACATGCTTAACTGACTGAATGTCAGGTGCCCTTAGAGTATTTTAAACAAAGGCATTTTCTGACCACACATGAGATGCACTCTGCAATCATAAAGGCTGTCACTTCCCGAAAGCACAGAATGAGACTCGGTTCTGCTCTGAGTACCAGAGATGTAGAAATGTCAGATGCAGTCTCCGCCTGCCCTCTGTGGCCCACCAAGGAGCTCCCAGCATCACTGGAGCTACCGGTGGCCCTGCTCACTGCCATCACAGACAGATGTAGTAGTACAAATGTGAGGGCCCATCTCTTTGCAGGGATGGCCAGCACTTGGAGAAAGGTCTGCAGAAAAGCCTTTGCTGTAAAGCTAAGTGACAAGAGATGAAGGCATAGGGAACACTGGGTGCCAAGACATAACGGAACGAAAGGGAGTCACGCGTTCTGGGAACCGGAGCCACTCGGTTTCCCAGGAACACTGGGTGTTTGTGGGGAGGACCTACAGCCAGAGCTGGGGAGGTGGGTGGCAGCCAGATCTGGAAGGAGCTTATGCACCCTGAGAAGGAGGTAAGTTTTAGTCAGAAGAGCCCAAATTAGGGCTTAATTAGGTTAAGAACTAAGAAATTTATCTCGTAGCAATATGGTTACAGATTGAAGAAATAGGACTCCAGAGGATTGGACAGAGATTGGAGGCAAGGATCTGGAGCAGAAATGATGGGGCTTAAACCAAGGCAGAGGAATAAAGAAAGGAGAAACTTGAGAGGAACGTGGGGAGAGAGGAGTCAGTAAGACTCCCCGGTGTTTGGCTGAGCAGTTGCCAAGTGATGCTTTTAAAATGAGATGAGCCGCGTTTTCAAACTTGAATGTGCATTCAGATCACCTGTGGAGCTCCTCAAGCTCCTGGTCCCCAGGTGGCATCTCAGGACCACTATAGCAGAAAGAGGAAGGACGCAGGCATCAGTATTTTTAACTCCCCTTCCCCATGATTCCATTGTGTAGCCAAATTCGAGAACCACTGAGAGACAGAGCACAGTGGGAGAAGGGGATCTGTTTAGCCCCTCTTCAGCCTGAGATCTTGTTAAATGGAGTGAGATGGAAAGAATTATCAGCTCTCCACACATATTTTATTTAATGTGGTTCAAAATGGTGTGAATTTCCAGGCTGTCAGTTCCACTAAAATTAACAGAAACCATATTTCATCAAGCCTGTCGTTGACTGAAAAATACACCATTGTTGCATATACCACTACGGAAGAAAAATTATAAGGTGCCATCAGTGACTGAAGACTATCAAAAAGATGTTGATCTTAGGATCAATCTAATACAGTAGGTACCAAAATACATTCTGAAGCCAGTGTTAATTTTATGGCCCAACAATTTGGAGTACTTATGTTCTTTCTTTTGCTGATTCACATGAACCAGACTCCTGGTCATAACCCACAACACCCTGTGATCTAATCTTCCACTTCCAGAAGTGACCAACTGGGGAAGCACGGATACCCTAGCGCTTGCATCTTGTAGGCTCTGTGAGCAAATTTCTGAAAGACGGTGTTGCGTGCGATGCTCCCCTCTGCCTCTAGGAAGTGAGGGTGACATCCAGGGTACCCTCCTGAAGGCAGAAGCAGAGAGCTTTTCCTCCATTGGCTTCATATGTGCTCTGCTTGACCTCGGTCATCTCGTGAAGTGGGTGGGGATCTAGTTCCTGGGGCGGCAGTGGCTGCAGCTGTGTGAAGGGGTGTCCATTAGCTCTATTAGTTCTGACCTTCCCTAACCTCTGCGATGCCCTTTGCCGGGCAGGGGTCTGAGTGACCGGCGTCTCCTTCCCAGATCCAGGAAAAGGAAGGCCATGTGATAGGCAGAGGAGGAGAATAAAACTTTATGCACCCTTAAAAATAAGATCCGTGCTTTAAAAAAAAAAAAAAAGAAGACATAGTGATAGCCATGTCTTAATGATGCAGTTTTTCCATTTCAAAAGAAAGCTAAGTATTTTCCTGTTTGTCTTTCATATCACCCAGACCTCTTCACATCTGCCCCTGGGCTGCCCCGCGTCCCACTAAAGATGTTGACCCTGCAACCAACTCGGGAGGGCCAGTAGTAATTGGAACCAGTGATACTCAAGACGCACCTCTTTGTACCCCTTGAGCTGGTCAGGAAGCTTGTGAGGAGCACACAAATATATTGTTTTGTCCTGACAGTAAGGGAACTGAAAAAGAACAGCAACAACAAAAACCGCGAGCATTTTACTGCGCATTTCTTCTACACCTGATAGTTGCTTCATGTTCACTGCTTCAAGGCCGTAGAATGGCCAAAGCAGTGACTGTCCCACAAACAGACGTGGGATCAGAGCCTGACTCGGCCATGACCCAAGCAAGTGACTTACCTCGTCTGGCCCGTTTCTTCATGCCTGAAATGGGGTTACTAATGCTCACTTACCTCATGGAGTTTCATGAAGAGCGAGTCAGATGATGGTGGTAAAGTGCCCAGGGCTGACAGTTATCTCTTGAATCTTAACGCCCAAGCCCTAAAAAGGCAGCAGATGCCTTTCTTGGTGGGGAGGAAACAGGCTTTCTCTAAGCCTCCACTCACTTGATATGATAAACACCTGGCACTTACAGAGATGTTCTTTAGAGTTTTCCTTTCCTGGGGTGCTCTGGGCTTTTGCTCCCCTCTCTCTCCTTTTTTTTTTTTTCCTCCTTCACAACCTGATAGAAGGCAGGGCTCTGTCCCAGGGGCTGCTATAGCCAAGGTGAACAGTGTTGTTCTCAAGGAAACTCAGCTCCGGGTAACTCAAAATCTGGGCAGGGAGGTCTCCCCAAGTACGCCATGGTGTGGAAGACCCACATGTCTAACCCCAAGAGACCTGCTTCATAAATTCTGGTACATCCAGAGGATGCATTGTATGTAGCCATTAAAAGTGGTGTTGCTGAAGAATATTGATGCTCACTGGGTGAAGTGAAAGGAGCTCGTTAATAAGATTGTATATTTACTGTGATCTCAATTCTGGGTTGAGATATATTTGAAAAGTGAAAAAGTAGAACAAAAAACCAACTGTGGCTATTTATATGATTAATACAATTCAGATGATTTAAGTTTTATTTCCATGTTTCTGTATTTTCCATTTTTTATGACAATAAGCATCAAGAGAGGATGTGGGTTTTCTTTAAGCCTTCAGAAACATGCCACAGGCATCCTCCTTACTGGGGGATCACTTTGTTTTTGATGGGTGGTTTGATGGTTTGCACAGGTTTTTTTGTTTAAGAAGGACAGAAGAGCTGTAAAGAGGCTTCTCTTTAAAAAAAAAAAAAAAAAAAAAAAAAAACCTCTATACATACATATATTTTTTTCTCCATGCATATAAATCAGATAGTGTGAAAAATCATGGTAATTCTTAATTTGAAAAAAAAAGTGGGTTATATCAACAGTCACTTAACCTGTATAACATTTGCAGAAAATTGAAACACCTGGTTCTGTTTGTAACTCTTACTAACCATGTGATCCTCAACACTTAAGCTTTAAGATCTTATTACCCCAATGTGATTCCTGGTCCAGTAGCATCAGCATCTCCTGGGAGCTTATTTAACATGCAAAATCTGGAATTCCACCTCAGACCTACTGAATACCAATCTGCAAGAGCCCCCAGAGGATTGGTATTAATATTAAGTTTGCACAGCCCTGGTCTGTGAGCCTATTTCCTCTATGGTCAAATGAGGAACACTTCCCCACCTGAACACCTTGCAGGTGTGATGATGGACAGCAAATGAGATAATATAATACATATAAACATGATTTTAAATTGTAAAGACTGAACAAATGCCAAGACTTAATATGTTATCCAATGTGAAAGATGGGGATGGAATGGTAGTTGGCGTTGTTGCATAAAAAGCTTCTTAGTTAATGGTCATCATTATAATGGGATGTCTCTTTCCTGATCTCTGCTCATGATACTCTAATGATATTTTCCAGATTATGACCTCTCAAAGATGAGGGACTTCATCAACCAACAAGCTGATGCTTATGTGGAGAAAGGCATCCTTGATAAAGAAGAAGCCAATGCCATCAAGCGTATTTACAGCAGCCTGTAAAAATGGCAAAAGATCCAGGAGTCTTTAGACTGTTTCAGAAAACATAGCTTATAACACTTCTTCTAATTTTGTGATTGAAGTTATTTTACCCAAGGATTATTAGAAAGTGATGAAATTGCAGTAGTTAACCTTTTAGAAGTGGTTAAACATAGCTTTCTTGCCATAAAAACTGTCTGAAAAGTAAAGTCGTATGTAAGCTAAGATTTTGTATATAGAATCCTTATTTCCTTATAGATTTACATTTTATAACCAGAGATATATTGCTTTGGAAAACCTGTAATGGACAGAACTTGAAACTGTCGCTTCTTCCCACTGTGTCACACCCATAGGCACCTCCTCAGGAATTAGGAGGTTCTGTTTTCAAGGCATGCTGGGTACCAAAGCACCTCATAGAATATGTCTGTTACAAGATGTTTCCACTACCAGTGCCCTTTTGGGAGTTAAAATAAATTAACATTTCCTCAAAGCCTCTCTAGCTTAAAGGATAACTCTTTGGTTTTTTTTGGCTGTTCCTACTGGTTATCAGGCCCAGTGGTGCAAAAAGGAACCTGAAAGATAAGCATAGGATTGGCCAGATTCACTAACAATATCTCCCCACTCTTGAATTTTCAGACATGGAGATTTTTAGTGGAGAAGACTATGTGCTCTCCAAGAAGAAAAATGAGTTCATTAACACTACAAAAGCAAAGTAAAACTATGTGTGTATGCAGATCTGAGTTATCTAAACTGCATTTAATCCAGGCCAAGGTTTCTCAACAGAGAGCAAGAGGGCCCAGTAGTAGAACAGAAGTAAAGAAAACAGTCATTCCCTTCTTTGTGGACCAAGCTGGGAAATGAGCTTTCCGGGAGGAAAATGTTAATGAACTTACAGGTCCCTGCAACTCCTCTTCAGCTGCCATCACAAACACAGCTCTGGAAACAACATACAGTGGCCCAGGGTCCTCCCAAAATGTTAATGGGCAATGGTTCCAAACCAAAGAATGCTTTGAAAATGCATTATTCAGTATAAAGTAATAACATATTTTTCTAAATTTCAGTTGAGAATCTTAAAAATTATATAATGCTTTGAGTATTAGCTTTCATGGCTTCAAATGACCTTCTGATACTTGTCTCGAATGCCCCTACTTGGCATCTACTTTTTGGTGAGGGCTGGGGAACTTGTAATGTAAGAGGCTATTTCTCACAAGTAGGAAACCATTGCTCTTCCTCCCCATCCTCTCTAGAGTTGTAAAAATAAACAAAAACCAAAGCTTGACACCCACAAAAACTAAACTCAGTATGTTCTAGAGAAGCCAGTACTCCCTGGTGAGCAGCAAGAGGAACTAAACACACCTCTGCCCAAACTATCTTTGCCAAACACAGTGAGTCAGATTGTTTTAATGTCATCTTTGATAACATGACCAACTACTTCACCCCTGTTCTATAGTCCAAATAGGCTGCTCGTACATCAGGAAAAAAAAAAAAATCTGGCTACAATTAAAGCATTTGATCTATTTACTTTTCTACAATTAATCTAGATATCTATGCAGTCTATTTTTAAATAAGACATTTGTTTAGGGGTTTATTGTAGTTTTCTGACACACATTCATTAGCTCCCGGCAGTAGCCAAGACAAAAGGGAGATCATCAGCCCTGTTTTAGAAATGAGGAAAGTGGTTCATAAAAAGAAGGGCACAGGGTGTGCTTAAACTCGGGTGGCCAGTAAGTGGTTAAAACTGGGCCTCAAACCTGCTTTCTTGTGACTCAGTCCACTCCTCCAAGGCAGTACTAAAGTCCTCTGACCCAACACAGTTCAATTGTGGCCACAACAAATCCTGAGTTTTAAATAACTTGAAGGAGAGAGAGGTGTTGGCCAGACACTTCTTAGAGTAGACCTTAGGCAACAACGAAATACTCAGAAGAATATTTTTTAAGATGGTAGTCTTAATTTTAAATTTCTGCTTATAGTACATCTTTTAGGTAGCATTTTTGGATTTTTATCTTTTGGGTTACTCCCAAGTTTAAGATCAACTCATGTTAAACAATATGATAACTTTACATTTTTTAAAGTTCTTGTTCCTCCAGAGAGGCCTAGACCTTGCCTTGCATACACAACGTTTTCCCTTCGTTTTTCTTTTTGTTTTCTCCTCTGCCAACTAACTCCCTCTCATCAGGTAGTGGCAAAGCACGATCAAGAGATCACCCTATATCAAAGATGATAACAGCAAGAGAAGTCAAAACACCAGGGATTATGTCTATTATGAACAAACGAGAAATTCAAGACCAGGGCATTCGACTACTGTTTCCCACGCATGCACCTCAAGGGCTGGGTATGTATAGTTCTGGTCCTACAACCTCTGCTGCATTGACATCTATGGGCACCGGTTTCTTGCTTAAGGGAAGACCTGGAGGAGCAAGACGGGGAAAAGAAAATGAAGGAAGAATCCTGTTTGCCCCCACAGAAAGTACATTCCTTTGGGGATATAGGGGATATTGTGGAAGTTTAAAGATTTATCTAACCTGGTACTTGAATAAAAACTAAGACTCCGCCCCCCCAAAATTAATTGTAAATAATATTTTGCTTAAGATTTACAGCTATAACCTGTACATACATGTGATAAAAGATAAATTATGTGAATAAAAACTTAACCCTCAATCCAAATGAGCACCATGACTACAAAACACCCTACAAAATGACTTATTAGTAAAATCTAAACTAGAATTCACCAATGCATCAGAGCATGGCATTTTTAATTTCTCCTTCTGATCATATTCTATGTTTATACCATATCTCAAACAAATCAGGTCAAATATTATGAAAATGCAAAGGTTACTAATACCTATAATCGATTTGCTTTTAGATTATTGAAATGTTTTTAAAATTCCAAATATAATAATAAAGCAATTCAAATGGAGGAGAAGCTGTTACTATTTCAAAAATAATTTAAAAATTGGGACACCTGGGTGGCTCAGCAGTTAAGTGTCTGCCTTTGGCTCCAGGCGTGATCCTGGAGTCCTGGGATCAAGTCCCGCATCAGGCTCCCTGCATGGAGCCTGCTTCTCCCTCTACCTGTGTCTCTGCCTCTCTCCTTCTATGTCTCATGAATAAATAAATAAAATCTTTACAAAAAAATTTTTTAATTGATTTTACTTTTCCATTTGTTAAAAAAATGACGACTCAAATATGAAAACATAATTTATTTTCTCATTCAGGCTTTTGTAGTTTATTTTACAAAATAGCAGACAAAATTTGGTTCTTTATATTAATACAGAATATGTAATACATATCGAAATATATATATATAGCACTTAAGTTATAAATACATAGCAAAATCAGCATCACTTAAACAGCAACCATGTATTTCACATACTTAAGATTTCTCAGACGACCAACATTGTTTTCAGCTTGAATATGTATATAGTCTTTGATGCTTTATGTTAACTAGTATTTACAAAAACTAGTCTAAAAACTACCATCACCTACAAAAGTGATGAGCTTTAGGATATAATTTTGCTCTCATGCCATAATAAAGACTTAAAATTATAGAAAGCCAGAGGGAAATAATCATTTCAGTGCAATTGCAGTAGGTGGAACTACTAAACTGTGATTTAAAGGATGTATGCTTTTGAATCTTCAGTTGTTGTTTTCGTTATGATCCAAACAGCTCTCAATCCAGGTTAGATTATCACCCTTGATCATCTAACTGTGATAGAGGGAAGTTGCATAGGGACTTTCTTCATCTCTGAAAAAAAGAAATTCAGCATAAATCAGTGTTTAAAAATGATATTCAGAAAACTAATACATATACTTATATGTAACTTAATATCCACTTGCCAAAGAAGGGTTAAGAGTTTATTATTTATAATATTTTGCAGGTCTGGGAAGTTGTATGAAATGCAAATACTCATACTCATACTCAAATACTCATTTGGGTATACCATATTATATTATATTAAATGTAGATTATATTATCTACATTTCATTGGCATCTCAGTTATTGGAATAAGGAAGGGTACTTGTAAAAAAAAAAAGAATGGTACTTGTTATATATTTATATTTTTCTATTACATTTTTAAAAAACATTAAATTATAAAATTATTATATTCATATTTGTTTATATTTGTTTACATTCCACCTTTTTCTCAAAAGGACTTGATGTGCTAACAACCAAGGGCATACATATAATAAGATGAATTAGATAGAAATAAAAAAATCAGGATTAAGGGAAGGAGAAGGATACAAATTTATTAACCATAAGAAATACTGTAGTAGTTGAACTCAAAGCCAGTTTTACTTGTAAGCTTCCTGACACCCATGGCAAAAAAGGAAATACAACAGCTTGTGCCATTCTTGGAATCATAAAGGAAAAAGAAAACCAATTCTGTAGAAAACTAGTTGCCCTAGTATCAAATTAAAGAACAAAGAAAAAAGTTCACATGAAAAACACCCAGTAACAAATAATGGACAATGTCTTTGACAAATTGCATTAGGATCATGTTCCCTCGGGCACTGCTTCCTTTGAAGGGGTAAACTAGATGTTTCGTTTGGCTGCTATCCAGAATTGCTGGCTGGACAGTTATGCTACTAAAGCAAAGAAGCAAACTTTTTATAATAAGTAACAGAGACAAAAACAAGTACATTGCAACAGATAAAGCCCTAAGCAGAATGTAGTAGCTCTTTTTAGACTTCATATGTTGAAAATGACTTTCCAGAGTTAAAGTTTTTAAAGAAAAAGAAAGAGAAGAGCAAAGAAGAGAAAACAAAACAAAACGTAGCTAAGCAAGGACATTGTAATTTATTCAGCCTCTGACATTTTACCAGCGTATTTTTACCTGCTCTCTTCTTTTAGTTTCTTGGCTGCCTGTGTTGACAACTTAATCTGCAAGTCTAGTCTCTGCAGGAAATCTCTAGCTGATACTTCTTCAGGCTGTACTGGCTGAACGTCGGATTCTTGAGGACTAGGAGGAGAGAGGTCTTCCCCAGCTGCTGTCGGCTCTTCTTCATGAGAAAAACTGCTACCAACAGTTTCACTTTCTGGAGAATCTATTGAGTTAAGCCCATTAAACGACAAAGGCTTCTCTGATATAACTGGGATGTTCAAAGTTTTTTTCAGAAATATACAATCACTGGTAAACAGTTTATTTGCCCTTTTAATCTGCTCCATCTAAAATAGAAAAAAACAGTTATATGTAAATAAATCCATTAATAGGGTTTATTACACAAATAAAACTAAAAATATCCAGGCTCAGAATATGTGCAATGCGTTCTCTGGATTCCAGATTTCTAATTTGGGGTTAGTCACTGAAAAGTCTAATTTCCCCCACTAAAATACTTCCCTTACGACAGCTTTTACCAAGCAGCCTTAGATTCCTGAAGTTGAAAAATGTAGAATTTTTAGCACTTATCTAAAAAATTCCATTCTTGTTTAAACATTTCTATCATTTGATTAAAAAAAAAAAAACAGTACTGTTATTTTACTTACAGAGTACTTCCGCTGTCTCTGGAATTATGTTTGGTAAATAAAATGGATACAGGAGCTGGTACAGAGATAAACACAACATTGCACATTGCACATGCAAGAATGGTGTAGACTGGGGCTCCAGGCATTAAGAAAGGCCTCACCGAGAAGGTGGGGTTCCAATTTTGATTCTTTTGACTTTAGATGGGCCCTGAAGAACGGGTCCAAGCAGTACAGGTAAGGAAAAGAAGAGGGGAGTACATTACCTACAGTATATCTCATATTGTTGTGTCTCCACCCACCCACCCATGGAGTAGCATTTTTTTTATTTTTATTTTTATTTTATTTTTTATTTTTTTGGAGTAGGCATTTGAAGATCCACTTTACAGGGATGCCTGGGTGGCTCAGGGGTTGAGCATCTGCCTTTGGCTCAGGTAGTGATCCCGAGGTCCTAGAATTGAGGCCCACATTGGGTTACTCTCAGGGAGCCTGCTTCCCCTTCTGCCTATGTGTCTGCCTCTCTCTCTGTGTCTCTCATGAATAAGTAAATAAAATCTTTTTTAAAATTCCATTTTACAAATAAAAGAAACAAAACTCAGACAGACTGTGGACCATCGAACCATCATCATAAGACTAAGAAGTGAGAATTTAATATAATTTCTATATCCTCAAACTCTTTCCTAGCCGGTGGCTGCCTCCCACAGAGCCAGAGATGGGGATGGGAGGTGGGGCTGGAAAGGGAGGATGGAATCACACACGTGGTCTCATTTAACCTTCCCACAGGCTTGGGAATCTGGATTTCAAATCCCAGCTCTGCCAACACCAACCATCTCCACATGAGCTTGCTGCTTCTTTCCCTCAGCCTATGTCCTTGTGTGTAAAACAGGTGTCACCTACCTGTCACAAGGTTGTCGGAGAGATTAAATGAGAGATCATACACATACTTGCATAGAAGAGACTGACAGACACATGGACAGACAGGATACAGGTGAGAGAAAGAAAATATTTAGCAGAGCACCTGGCAGATGATATTACGCTGTTTTCCAATGAAGAAATAAAGGCACACAACAGATGACTGATTGGACCAAGGGCCTATGGCTCTTTAAATGTGTGAGCTGGAGGGACACCCGGATCACTCAGTCAGTTAAGCATCTGCTTTGGGTTCAGGTCATGATCCCGGGATCCAGCCCCACTTTGGGCTCCCTGCTCAGCAGGAGGTCTGCTTCTTTCTCTCCTTGTGCCCCCCACCCTGCTGCTGCCATATTCTTGCTTGATTAAATAAATAAAAAAAAAATCTTTAAAATAATAAATGTGTGAGGTGGGATTTCTGTCCAACTCTGAAGTCCATACAACACCAGGATAAAAGCGCATGACTAATGGGACCAAGTTATGGGATCCTTTAATGCCAAGTTGATTGTGAGTGAAAAAATTAGATTTTTTTTAAGCGCCAGAAACAAACTATAGTTGATTACTAAATGAACCCTGTATCTCCTGATTTTTTTTTAATTTTTATTTATTTATGATAGTCACAGAGAGAGAGAGGCAGAGGGAGAAGCAGGCTCCATGCACCGGGAGCCCGACATGGGATTCGATCCAGGGTCTCCAGGATCGCGCCCTGGCCAAAGGCAGGCGCCAAACTGCTGCGCCACCCAGGGATCCCTGATTTCTTATTTTAAGCTGAATCTACGCAAATGGCACACTTAAAGCTTTTTTTTTTCTTTTAAAGATATTACATTAACCTATCTCTTGGGTAGGGTGGGTAGGGTGGGGTGGTCTTTTGTATTCTAGTATCTGGCTAAAGAAGAAAAGGGTGAGAGAGAGGCATGGATAGGCAGGTGCATTTAGAAGACAAAATTAAAATCTGTAAATCCTAGGTATCTCTGGTCTTCGATTTGAGAGATTTAAATAACTTGGATACCTTATCCATAGCAGGTTCAGGTATATTCTACTCTGTCTTTAATACCCCTTGTTTTTTGCCAGCTAGCATCCACATCCTCCATCTTAGTCTGTGGGCTTCCAAAGGCACTGGCAACCCCCTCCACACACACTCCAGGGTGAGCTTATGACTCATTCTTGCCCTTTGGAGTGCCACAGTGTCCTGGCTTTCATGATAGGTCACAGTCCCAACATGGAACAATTCAAAGATGCAAGGAGACTTTTTCTGGGTCTGGGAGGGGAAAGGTCCTTATTTTTTCCACTGGAAAGAGCATCCATCCCTCCACTTCATGGAACCTGACAACAAGGCCATCTTGGAGGAGAGCAATCAGTCCTCTGAATCAAAGCCTGAAGCCAGAATACCCTAGGGTCTTTCAGTTCCATGAGCCAATAAACACCATTTGTGTTTGTTTTTTGCTTAAGCCAATGTGAGTTAGGTTTTCTGCCGCTTGTGAATCAGAGAGCCTTCGTGATACAGCACTCTCTGAAGTGCTTATTGGCAGGGGCCTATTCTTTCCCAGAATAACGATGGAGGACAGAAACTGACAGGAACACCAGATCTGATTGTTGAGGCAGGGCTGAGAACATCATGCATATACTGTGAGTGCCTTCAGGGCAGCACTTTTATTTCTGTAGCTTCCCTGGGGCTAAAAAGATCTTGGACACCCCTAAGTGCTTAAGATAGAAGGATGGATAGATGGATGGATGAATTAATTAAAACAGGTCAGAGAAATAGGCATAAAAGATGAACCCACGGAAGTAACCAGAAAGGGACAATAAGTCATCTGTTGTGTTACTCTCCCTCTCAACACACCCCCACCACCCCACCCATCCCCAAGTCTTCTTGAGCCCGTTTCTGAATCCCAAGAGGCTGACCTCTTAAGAGCTGCATTATCTAAGCCCCCTTGTCCTTGGAATTCTGGTGGGTGTTCCAAAGGAAGTTATCAGCAGAAAGATACAGCACCATGCAGGAGTCCAGTGGCTGCATTCCCTTATGGCAGAGTTCCTGCCAGGTATATGGTCACTCGTCCAAGGCTCCAGCCCTCCTCTTGGCAGGGACACCACTTCTTCCCCTTACCCTTCAAGCCTAGGGGTAATGTCTCCCAGCTACTGCTAGTCTCAGATCCTTCACCATCCCTTGTTTCCATCAACCCTGCTCACACTTCTATAAATGTTCCTTAGCTAAATTCTCTTTGGCCACACACCACCACCCCCTGCCGAGCACACTGTTTCCAGCCAGAACCCTGACCCATACATCTATCATTAAAACAAGACAGGCCATCACAGCCAGGAAAAGGGCCATTGATGGAGCATAAGACAAGGTGACTGAGTCAACAGCTGGGTGTAGTCAAGGAGCACAGGGAATGAAGGGCAGGGCTCCCTTGGTTCCTGTGCATCATCCCATGAATTCACTCATCGATGTGCATCTTTAGCCTACGAGTTTCCTCAAGCCAGATACTGTGCCATCTCCCTGTCAGTGTCAGCAGCAACTATGTAAGATGTACATTCACCCTATGGTCTAGACAGGACATAAGGGATATCCAGATACAGTTAGCATCAAGGTGGGGACCAATCTAAGGACTGGCAGTTTTGAGCCTGAAGATGAAAATAGGTAAATGAACTTAGTACAAGGTAGTAGTTAGAAACATGGGCTTCAGAGCCATACTTTCTGGGTTCAAATCCCAGCTCTGCCACTTTCTAATCATTCCCTCTTCTGTTTTCTGTAAAGTAAGGATACACACAATAGGATCATTATGAGGATTATGCAAATTAACTCGTGTAAAGTATTCAGAACAATACACAGCCCCCGAAAGTCCTCAAAAATGATAATAGCTACTATATTATTATTAAATTGGGTTAAAAGTGAGAAAGTAACAAGTAAGGGCAGGTCCTAATACGTATTCAGCAAATGAGAAGGAGAGAGGTAGGAATTTCTCACAATAAAAAATATTTCTCCTACAAAGTAAGAATACATAAAAATATTTTTCATAAGACCAAGCCCAGATAAATAACATTATATGTTGTTGCCCCGAGGTGTGTAAGCTTTATGTTTTTTTTTCCCCCCACAAAGGTGATAAATTTGATCTTAACTTGTTCTCCTTTACAAGTAGTGACTTAAACCAACTGAACAGGCTGCAAACTCAGGATTTGTAGAAAAGTTAAGGAATAAACCAGCCATGCAAAAAGCCAGGAAAAGAAAAAAAAAGCATTCCAGTGAGACAGAAAGAGCAGCTGCAAGACCCCAGCCAGGAAAAAAAAAAAAAAAAAACAAAACAGTGTGGCTGAAGTGTAGGGAGTAATGAGCAAAACTCCAGGCCACATACGGCCTTGAATACCAAGGTAAAAAATTGGATTTTATTCTATTTATTTTTAAAGAAGTTATTTATTTATTTATTTATTTATTTATTTGAACGACAGAGAGAGGGGGCAGGCAGGGGATGGGGCAGAGAAAAGAGAATCCCAAGCAAACTCCCCACTGAATTTAGAGCCTGATACAGGGCTCAATCCCAGGGCCCCAAGACTATGACTTGAACTGAAATCAAGAGTTAGACTAACCGACCAAGCCACCCACATGTCCCAAAACTTGAATTTTATTTTAACTGTGATGAGAAGCCACTGGAGGGTGAAGAAAAGGAGTGACACAATCTGATTACAGCTAAAGATCATTCCGGCAGCTTTGTGGAAAATGAATTGGAAAGAAAAAGGCATTAATGGAAACAGGAAGCCTAGTCAGGGGGAAAACCTCACCAGCACAGACAAGAGACTAGAGATAATCTCAAACAGTGAAATGATGTTTTAGGAAGGTTATATACTTTTATCTGAACATAGATGGATCTAATGTTCTGGGAATGTCACCTCACATTAAGCTGAGTCATTAAGCTGATCCAACCCAAGGAAGCGCTGGAAAATTCTATGACTTTCCCACCTGCCCTCTGTTCAACATTTCCCAATACCCAAATTTTATTTTATTAGTTATTTATTTAGCCAAGGACAGAAGTAGCTCAGATGCTATCCTATGAAAGTTTGAAATTCCTCTGAACTTTTGTCTCCTAGGTTCAGAAATAGAAACCTGGGGTTGAAAGATCCTGTTAAAAGTTAAAATTTTTCAGATCAACTAGGTGGCTCAGTCAGTTAAGCATCCTACTCTTGATTTCAGCTCAGATCATGATCTCAGGGTTGTGAGATCAAGCCCCATGTAGGGCTCTGTGCTGGGCGTGGAGATTCTCTCTCTCTCTCTCTGTCCCTGCTCCCCCCTACCTCTTTCTCTGTCTCTCTCTCAAAAAATTGAAAAAAAAAATTCAATACATGAAGAGGCCTCTAACAGATTTCTTCTGTGTACAAATGGGCTTCCTAGAGAAATAAAGAGGAGCCTTCATTAAATCTCATCCAGTGCACACACACTTGTCAGGAATGCTACAGAAAAAAATTTAAACACTAAAGCTCTAGAACTACTCTAACCCTGGAAGTCCACCATTACCAAGACTAAATGATTACATTAATGGTAAATGTCCCAGTGAGTTCAAATTCTGCAACTGTAATAGAAGGTCATCAAGTTTTGTTGTTAAAAACATGTAGAGAATAACTATAGTTGCCTCAAGTTTTGGATATCACAAGGATTTGATTTGTTACAGCCTTTGAAAATTGCAGTTTTCTGGCAAAGTCACAATGCAGACCTGGGTTGTGTCAGGAACACACAAAGCAAAGAGCAGTAAATTAGAACTCTTAGAAGACATTATGATCCCTTTTCTCCATTCTCCTCAATATATAATCTTTCCTCTACTCTGTTGCTAGTTATCCTTCTAAAACAAGATTGGATCACACCAGGCCTTGGGTGGATGGTGGAGAAGGGATTACCTTTGGGGAAACCATGCTGCCTTCAAAACAGAGCCCAACTCCATGGGCTTTTTAAAAAAATTATTATTCAATTTATTCAAACTAAAAAAAAAAAAATTCACCTACTTCTCCCACCCCTCTGTTCCTAATTTCTAATACCCAATTAATGTTGAGAATAGAAAGTGTGACCTTTTTAGAGTGACACAGAACTACTCTCTATTTCTCATAGGCAGATGAATAGGGGGTAGTTATAGCAATCATATTGCTTTCATTTCCAGTCTCTCCCAACCAGGACTGAATAGCTAATAGGGAAAAGGATTTATTACTTTTCCATACTATCTCAGAAGAACATAAGAGATTCCATTTATATGAAATGCCCAGAAAAGGAAAATCTATAGATTAGAAAGTATATTTGGGGTTGTCTGGGGCTAGAGAAGGAGACAGAAGTAAGGTCAATGGCACAGGGTTCTTTTCAGAGTGATGGCACTGTTCTAAAATTCGATTGTGATGATGGTTGCACAACTCTGTAAATGCCCTAAAGGTCTTTGAATTGTACACCTAGAATGGTCGAATTTGGAGGTATATAAATTATACTTCAAAGAAACTTTTTTTTAAAAGATTTTATTTATTTGAGAGAGAGGGAGAGAGAAAGAAAGGCAGCATGAGCAGCCGTGGGTGGGTGGTGCCAGAGAGAGAAGCAGACTCCCTGCTAAGCAGGGAGCCCAATGCAGGGCTCAATCCCAGGATCCCAGGATCATGACCTGAGCCGAAGGCAAACACTTAACCAACTGAGCCATCCAGGCACCCCTCAATGAAACTGCTCTTTAAAAAGAATACATGAGGGGTTGCCTGGGTGGCTCAGTCAGTTAAGCATCTGACTCTTGATTTCAAGCTCAGGTCATGATCTCCAGGTTGTGAGACTGAGCCCCAGTGGGGCTCTGTGATGGTTGTGGAGCCTGCTTGGGATTCTCCTTCTCCCTCTGCCCCTCTCCCTCTGCCCCACTCCCTCTAAAAAAAATGAAATAAAATAATATAATAAAAAGGATATATGAGGATCTATTAAACTCCAAGCTACTAAAGGCAATTTTATCATACCTCTCACTACAATTTGCACCACTTATTTATGGTTCTCTTGCCTTTGATCAACAAGGATCGGCAATATCTACCAGCAGCAGGGGCTAACATCATGAACACGAAAGATTTACATACATTTACATTTCTAATTCGCAACGCTTGTCCCTAAAATGACAATCATTTCACCTTTTCTCAGCAAGGTAACTTCTTTTCAGGGAAGTGTTAGGAAGTGACTAGGGCTAGCAGCTTCCTGGAAGAAAGCAAGAAGATCCTGGGAATAAAACCAGACACGAAGTGATTGAGGGCGTTGGCCTCTGGAGAGGAGAGAGGACAAGTAAGCTTCCAGGAGGAAGCAAAGAAACAAAGAAAAAGTTTATGCAAATAATAGGTTCCCCTCACTGCCTCCTGTTCATTTTTCATTTGAATACTGTTCTCTGGATATTTTTTCAGGGTTTCCAAATAAAAAGTCCACAGTGGCTGTCTAGAGCCGGTGAGTTTCCTCCAGAAGCTTGCATCCGACTGAGAGGAGCAAGGATCACCACAGACGCCGCCACCGTAGGTAAATCTAGAGCACGGGGTTAGGGAAAGGGCCTTAGTGTCTCAGTAGTGATAGGCAGAGCCTGGGAAATTCCAGCCCAAGCAAATTCAAGTCTGAGAGCTCAACTGTATTTAATAGTTTCTCAACTCAGCCCAAATAGTTTCAGTTTCCCAGACCACTTCCTCAAATGTCTCTTCAGTAGAGATGCTCAAATATAAACCTATGTTTAATTCAATGTTGGGGGGATGGAGTAACTGGGTATCGGGCACTAAGGAGGGGACTCGATGAGATGAACATTGGGTGTTATACTACATGTTGGCAAACTGATTTACATAAAATATTTTTTAAAATAATAATTCAATGTTAAGACGTCCTGCTGGTAGAAGGTAAGAAAACCAGCACCATTCTTTCTGTAGACTGGAGAGCCAGCCTCAAATCACACTTTGCAATTCCAGTCACTCAATCCCTAACCTGGGCTCCGTCTTTCAGGGTCTTTTCAACTCCAGGACTTCATGATTTCACACCAGTCAGGCCTTGGATTAGATCTATACGTGTGGGGAGGGCCCCCCATGTGCCAGACTCAGGCTAGGCACAGGATGTACAGTGATGAGTCAGACAAGCAACCTGCTTCTCTAATAGCTACAGGCTAGTGGAAAGCAGTTAGTAGATAAACTCACAAGAGGACAGCATGTATCATCCTGTAGCCCTAACGTGTAACACAAGGACTCAAACAAACCAGGCTCAATAAAAATAGGTAAAAAATAATTTTTAAAATGCCAGTTATTAATAATTCATAATGACTTTAAAAAGGATGTGGGAAAGGTCCTTCAGATGTTTTCTAAGGCACTGACAGAAGAACTGGAGTCCATCAGGTGTCAGAGCTGGCCAGGTTCTCGAACATCTGCATTCTTCTTTCCTACAGAGAAGCCTCCTGGATCCCTGGTCCCATTTCTAGGGCAGAGATACTCAAATGAAACAGCAAATAAATAAGCAGAAAATACACAGCATATTGGCAAATCATCTAGAATCCAACCTCTTCCCACCACTGCCTTGTCTGCTGCTTTGGTCTAAGCTGCCATTTTCTCACCTGCATTATTATAAAGCTTTCATCTTATCTGGCCTCCCTGCCTTGGCACTTGCTCCACTACAGCCTGTTCTCAAAGCAGCCAGACTGATCCTCTTAATGCATAAATCAGATCATCTAATTCTGTTCAAATTCCTCCAACGCTTTCCATCTCACTCAGAGAAAGAGCCAAAGTTATTCAAGTCCTCCAAGGCCCAAAGTGATCTGGTCCAAACACACCCTATTGCACTCTAAGCACCAGGTATGCTATTCCTGGAACCCGCCAATATGCTCCCACCTCAGGGCCTTTGCACCACTCGCTGTTCCTGCTGCCTGGAATGTTCTGAGATGTCTGCACACCCTCACCTCCTTGCATCCTTCTTGGTGAGGTCTTCACAGCCACACCATTTTAAATTACGGCCGGCTCCAGGAGCCCTCCTTCTCTCCCTTCCCTGGTTAATTTTCTTTCATTTTCTTATCAATACCTGACATGTAACATATTTCCTTTGCTTACTTACGGTCTCCACTGACTAAGATATAAGCTCCATTAGGGCATGGATTTCTACTTATTCACTAATGTATTACCAAAAAGAATCTGGAAAAAAAGGAAAATGAGATGAATAGTAAATACTGTTGGGAAAACAAGACAGGGAAGGGGAGAGGGTGTGTAGAGGAGGGCTGTATATTCACAGAGAGTAGTCAGGAAGGCCTCATGGAGGAGACATGTAAGCAAGAACTTGAAGGCAGTGAGGGAGCTAGTTACAGCCAAAATCAGCTCCATAATTTGCAGGGCCTAGTGAAAAGTGCAAATGCGGGGCCCTTATTCACAAAGTATTAAAAATTTCGAGATGGTGGGGTACCTGGGTGGCTCAGTTGGTTAAGCACCTTCCTTCAGCTAAGGTCATCATCTCCAGGTCCTGGGATCAAGCCACACGCCAGGCTCCCTTGCTTAGCAGGGGATCTGCTTCTCCCTCTCCCTCTGCGTCTTCCCTCTACTCATGCTCTCTCTCTCTCCCTCTCTCAAATAAATATTTAAAAAAAAACTTTTTTCAAGATGGCAATAGTAGAGCATTACAGCAAGTACAGGGCTCTTCTAAGCACGGGGCCCTATGTGACTGCACAGGTCATACACCCATAAAGTGAACCTTCCCTGCAGCTATCAGGGAAAGAGTGTTCCATACAGATGGAACAGCAAGTGCAAAAACCCCAGGAAGGGGACGCCTGGGTGGCTTAGCGGTTTATGGCCTGCCTTCAGCCCAGGGCGTGATCCTGGAGTCCTGGGATTGGGTCTCACTGCGCTCCTTGCATGGAGACTACTTCTCCCTCTGCCTGTGTCTTTGCCTCTCTCTCTCTCTCTGTCTCTCATGAATAAATAAATAATCTTAAACAAACAAACAACAACAACAACAACAACAAACCAGGAAGGACAGTGCTTTGGGAACAAGAAAGAGGCCATGCTTGTAAAACATGAAGATTCCTGGATTCCTTTTCTGGGTATCCTGATTCAGTAGGCTCAAGGTCAGATAGGATTCTTTATTTTTCATTTGCCCCAGGGCATTCTCCTATTCAGGCAAGTTTGAGGAACACATCTATTCCCACATCTTGGGATGTACCCTGCTGTTGCCGGCCATTGAGCATCACTTCAGATAACCAGTGTCCAATTTGTTCCCCTGGAAACCCAGGGTTGACAACCAGATAGATCTCCATCTTCACCCCTTGTCAGAGTATTTGTTCTGGGAACATTCTTGTACCTGGTTCTTAGCAGTCTCTCTGTGCTGATGGACTGAAGTTGTGCCTGGATTCCCTGCTGGGGGGCTGGACAGCTGTCATCAGCAGACAGGCTTCCCTGAGAGCTCCTACTCCTCTAAGTAAGACAGCAGAGCCATTGGCTTTTGCCAGACATGAGATGTTAAAGCCAAAGTTCGCCTGGACTGATTCTTAATTTCCAGGTGTACTTTCTTGGGTCTCTAAATCTGCAACATATCATCACCTACTCCTTTAAACAATAATTTAAATATGCTTATGACCTTGGCAGTCAATATGAGAAACTTAACGACCTCAACTTCTTTCTGTTCAGTCAGGAACAGAAAAAAAAACTTTTCTGTCTTTTTAGCTTCCACCTCAAATCTCAATAATGAATAAATTCAGCTGATATCTGCATATGTTAATTAAAGCAATACTATCACTTCACTGTGAAAGTAAGAATTATCACTCTCACTAGCTCTACGTAATCAGTGGGAGAGTCTCTAAAAATGTCATCAACTATAGTTCAGGCCCAAAGTAAGTGAAATACATGTAATAAACCAGTGGTTCTCAATGAAGAGTGAGTTTCTTCCTAGGGCACATTTGGCAATATCTGGATGGGAGTTGGGTGTCTTACAGGCATCTAACAGGCAGAGGTCAGAGATGCTATTAAACTTCCTACAATGCACACAGCACAATCCCCACAGCAAAGAATTAGAAGGTCCATAAGATCAGTTAGAGGCTATTTGTGGCTATATGTTACAGTTTCCAATTCATTATACTGGAGCTTAATATCTTTAAATCAAGTCTTGATGAAAGTAGTACAAATCTGGTTTATGCTTTAACCAAAAGGGGTGATAAGGTTATGAGTAACAGGATCTGTATCAAGGGAAAACACCGATGAGAAAGCATTTGATCAAAGGTAGGGAACTGTCGTGAGCGGATGTTTAGGAGCTCTAAACCACTCTGGTGCAGGTGCAGAGGACTTTGGGCTGCAGGGAGACGGCTGTGAGGTAGGGACCAGGGAAATAACACTTTTCTAGATATTGTGGATTCCTGGCGCAATCTCCCTGGCCCAGTAGGTATGACACATAGAAACCATACAGAAGAGATGTTCCTTCTTCAGTAACCAAGGTGCTAAGAGAGCTTTTGCTAAGACTGGGATAGAAATTGCGGTGGAAATCAGAAGTAACGTCTTGATAAAAGCAAATGCTTTATCACTGTGCTAATTCAAGCTGCTCTCAATGGATAAACATTTTCAGATAATACCCTTACCTCTCATCTGTCTTCCCTACTGTAAAAAGGTTAATTACTCCCACCTCCAAGGCTTATTAGGATAATCAAATTGAAGAAAAACAAGATGGAACAGGACATATGTAATGCCGAGCACGCAGCAAGGCATTCAGCAGAAAGTGGCTATTGATATTCCCCAACTCTGCTTCCCTTTGACCCTCATCCGAACCAGGCCTTACTGATGTACCTAAGAATTGTAGTTCTATGTTCACATTTAGAAACTCCCAGGAAGAGGGAAAGGGGCTATTCCTGGCATGATAATAGCCTTATATGCCTGCACAGTGAGATCCCTGGTCTTAAAATGTTTAAATCGTAAGACCCGCTGGATCAACATACAGCACCAAGTCAAAGGTGCAAAATAAATTAGTCTCTGTCATTCTGTGAAGGGCCAGAAAGTTTCACTTTAGGAGAAGGATACAGATAAGATCGCCTTTCTTCCCATTGCTGTCTAAAGTGTTTCAGGAAAGAACACTGGAAACCGATACAGAACTCAATGTAAAGAGGCCGTCACATGGCTCAGAGTTAATTATAAGTAATTTTAATGCGACAGTGTGTTCCCTCGGATTTCCATGTTCTTCCCAGAGGTGTAATGCAATATACCTGGGACACACACGCTTATAAATGTATCATAAGCACAGCTCTCCAGCTCACCTAGAGCTCAGTTCTGGGCTGCTGCTAAGCGACAGGTGTCACATTCACAGTTGCCAGTGAACCCAGGGGTGTAATTTCACTTCTAAATAAAGCAGCATAATCGATAGAACCAGAACCATCCTGCGGAAACAACTACCATCCCTGACTCAGCACAGCGCCTGTTTACAGAGAAAACAAAATCCTCTGGAGCCCGAGTGCACACCTCTCGGCTCGGCTTTGAGTAAACACGCACCACGGTGGTGTGATCCGGCCTGGAGATCGGGCGGTCGCCGCTCCCGGGTCCTCGCGGGCCTCGCTCACGCGTCCGGGCCGAGGCCGGGCAGGTCCCCCGGAGCTCGGTGCAGCGCCCTGGGCGGGGCGCGGGGGCTCTCGGCGGCGGGGCCCTCCCGCTGCGGAGCCGGCCCCGAGCGCGCGGGGCGAGCGCCCCCCCGGCCGCCGGCCCCCGCGCGCCCCCGCCCCGCGCGCCCCCGCCCCGCCGGCCCCAGCCCGCCCCGCGCCCCGCGCCCCCCGCCCCGCGCGCCCCCGCCCCGCCGGCCCCAGCGCGCCCCCGCCCCGCGCCCCCCGCCCCGCGCGCCCCCGCCCCCGCCCCGCGGCGCGCCCCGCTCACCGTGACTCCGTACTTGAGCGCGATGCCCTGCAGCGTGTCGCCGGCGCGGACCCGGTGCTCCACATGGCGCTCGATGCCGCCGGCGCCCAGCGGAGCCCGCACGCTGGCCGTGCTGCCGTACGAGCGGGTCTTGGTGCGGGCCAGGCTCAGCGACAGCTCGGCGTCCTCGGCCTCGGAGCCCGAGCGCGGGCGCGGCGGCGGCGAGGGGCCGGGGGCCCGCGGCGCTCGGGGGCCGCCCTCCCGCGGGGACGGCGCGGGCGAGGAGGCCGCCATGGGTCCCGCGGAGGCCGCCAGGTCGCGAAGCTCGCCGAGGGGGCGGCGCCTCGTCCGCCGCCGCCGCCGCCGCCGCCGCCGCTTCCTCCTCACCGGGGCTGCGGCCGGCCGCTCCGCGGGGGCGGCGGGCTGGAGGCCGCGGCGGGGGGCTGCGGGCCGGGCATGGCGGGCGCCCCCTCCTGCGCGCGCCGCCCCTCCCCGGGCGCACCTGCAAGCGGAAGAGCGAGACGGGCTCCCGCGGCTGCCGGGCGGCGCGGGCCGGGGGGCGGGGCGGGGGCTCTGACGCCCGCGGGCGCGGGGGGCCGGGGCGGCCTGCCCTCCCCTCCCCCCACCCTCCCCTCCCCCTCCCCCACCCCTCCCCCTCCCCCCTCCCCCTCCCCGGAGGGAGCCCTGCCGCGACCGCCTCCCACGTGGATCCCGGCAGGCAGGCGCCGGCCCTCTCGGCCCCCCAAGCTCTCCGGTGAAGGAGGCTTCTCTCCCCCCACCCGACTGCCCTGATGACCTCAAAGTCCACGTCACAGAGAAACATTAAGGCCATTCATTAAACACACAGTTTCTCCAGGCCCATCTCCACAGCCTAGAGGGGCCGGGCCTTGCAGCATCACAGCGGGAGGGCTAGGCCTTTCAACACTAGCCAGGTGGGTAACCTCCTACTAACCCTCCGGCTGTTGGGGTTCCACGCTTCCCTGCACACCCGTGCCAGTTCTGGTCCTGAGCGGCCTGGAATGAGTGACTAGTCAGCCAGTTCCCCAGGCTCACTGCGTACATCCATTCTCGTGGCTCCCTACTTAAAATGTGCCATCTGCACCCATCATTTTTTTTCTTATCAGTTTCCTCTTTAATATGCTGAAATCATAACTCTTCAAAGTATTATCATTAAATCCACCAAAGACCTCTTATCTGTATTCTTCATCTGAACACTCCCTCCTCAACACTCCGGTTTCTGACAGTACCCTACACAGAGTGGAGTGGGGATGCATTTACTAGAGTCTGAAGCCGTGAATCCTGTTGTACTCTGGACAGCTCTACAAGAGGAGGTACTCTACATGCAAGTCGGGAGACTGGATGTCACTGAGCTGGACAGAGGCAAAGGCTCTAGAGCTTTGGAGACACCACAAAGGATAGAAGAGCAAGTGGTCCTCACATCACTTGCTCCCACTCAAAGATCCTTCAAAGGCTCCCTGTGGACAGCAGCACTAACATCACTCACATTGGCACCCAAAGTATTTCTACTTTTATTATCCATTCTCTGGTCATATCCCATCTACAATTTATCCTGTACACATCCTGCCAGACAGAACCACTTGAACTTGCCCCCTCTTCCCTACCTTCCTGTTTGCATATGTTATACCCCCACACCTGTAATGCCCTGTCTCTATTTTTTTTAAAAAAATAAGCCCATCCCAAATGATACATCCTCCAAGAAATCTTTTCTGATTCTTACCACGTGTTTCCCTTCCCTAACTACTCAATTGTTGTTTCTTCATTGAATCCCGAGGTTCAGAGGTAGTTTGTACCTCTTGTTTAGCATTTAACTTCAGCTTTATGTCATGTACTTATTTCCTCTACATGTTCTCCAGTGTGGTGTAACTAGATCTTATTCATCTTTTTAGCACCAGCAGTGCCTATCTCAGAGCCTCTAATAAAGCATCAAAAGTAGTTGGAATGAGATGTAGTAAAAAGATCTTGAAAACTGAATTGGATTATTTAGCAAAATTGTCCATACATGATCTCTTGAGTGGTATCCATTGTGCCCATCGTGGAAACTATAAGAGAGCATGAAAGCCAGAGTTTTAATATGTAATGAGATCAGGAAATACCTCAAAAAAAAAAAAAAAAAAAACTGTCCTCAAAGAATTTACAACTTAGTAGTGAAAGAGCATATAGCATGTCTTCCACTTAGGAAAAGTTTACAAGAGCTGGACATTTTTGAAGATTAATGAGCTGGGTTATATGAGGTGTTATTAGGTATTCTTTGGAAAAAGTTCCATGATCAATTAATTGGGGAAAAACTACAAGCTATATTTTCCTTTTGGAGATTCACAATGCACATTAGGATACTGAAGGTTCTAGAAGGCCTACAGTAAAGTAAGCTATGGGTTTGGCTTAACATTGTATTTCCCGGACAGCCCTGGTGGTTTAGAGGTTTAGCGCCGCCTTCAGCCCCGGGCATGATTCTGGAGACCCAGGATGGAGTCCCACATCGGGCTCCCTGTATGGAGCCTACTTCTCCCTCTGCCTGTGTCTCTGCCTCTCTCTCTCTGTCTCTAATAAATAAATAAAATTAAAAAAAAAAAAACATTGTATTTCCCAAACTCATTTGACCATGGTATCCCTCTTTCTCAGAATGTCTGTTTGGGAAATGCTAAATAGACGGGCAATAGATAGGCCTAAGGGATCCCTGGGTGGCGCAGCAGTTTAGCGCCTGCCTTTGTCCCAGGGCGCGATTCTGGAGACCCGGGATCGAATCCCACGTCGGGCTCCCGGTGCATGGAGCCTGCTTCTCCCTCTGCCTGTGTCTCTGCCTCTCTCTCTCTCTCTGTATGACTATCATAAATAAATAAATAAAAGTTAAAAAAGTAAAAAAAAAAAAAAATAGATAGGTCTAAGTAACCAGGAAGATGACTTTGAGAAGAAAGGTATTACCAAAAGACAGAACAGTAGGTACCTAAAATGAGGGGCAGAAAATGAGCCAAGTAGGGGTAGGGAAAAGGCTAGTTGATGATCACTTAATTCCTTTGCAAAATGACCAAGGCCTCTGTAAAAGTGAAAAAAGAAAAAAAAATACAGAGAGATTCAAAAGACATCCCATTTCCCTCTGATAAGGGCAAGTTTCTAAGCTGTCCCTGTTATTTTCCACTTCTCCTGCCCTAAGAGATCCTGGATCATAAAACATCTCCAAAACAGTTGTAAAATGCTCTGAAATAAATCCTACACCACTCTCAGAATTTTCTCCATTTTTTGTGACTCCTTTTTTGTGATCTTCACTAGTGTCCTGTAGATCTCAGGAATTAATCAGCTTGAATTAATACGTGTTTGATATTTTATAATTAGGGCTCTTTGTAAGGTTTTTTCCTTCCATATGGGGGCTGTTGGCAAATATTTAATCTTCCTGTAAACTTTATACTGAATTCTCCACAATCCAAATAATAAAAGTTAATATCTACAATTTGTGGCTTAGAATGAATTTTATGTATATTTATTTCTCCTCCTTCAACCAGAACTTCAATATTGGTGTTTTGTGTATTTATCTACAACACAGAACAAATCTCACAATTAATGGTGAAGCATTAGAAGCATCTCCTTTGGGAGTGCCTGGGTGGCTCAAATGGTTATATATTTGAATCTTGATCTCAGGGTTGTGAGTTCAAGCCCTACATTGGGCCCTATGCTGGGTACAGAGCCTACTTTAAAAATTAATTAATTAAAATCAAAATTAAAAAAATTTTTTTTTAAATTTCCTTTGAGGTCAAGAATAAGAAAAAGAAGCCTTTAAAAAAATATTTGTTTATTTGATTGAGAGAGCACAGCAGGGGAAGGGACAGAAGGAGAGACTATCCAAGCTGACCCCTGCTGAGCATAGAACCCGACCTTAGGCTCAATCTCACTGCCCATGAGATCACGACCTGAGCCAAAACCAAGAGTTGGACCAGCTGAGCCACCCAGGCACCCCAGAAAAGAAAGCCTTCTAATGCTGTTTCTATTTAATTTTATTCTGGAGTCCCTAGCCAATGCAATAAGAAAGAGAAGAAAGGGAAAGGAAGATGGGAAAGAAATAAACTGTTGATTATTGATAATTGACAATACTAAAATGTCTATAGGCAATACAAATAATGTCTACATTAGAACTGTTCAAACTTCAAAGTTATAAGACAGAAAGAACATCAATATGCACATTCAATTGCATCAATCAATCAGAAAATATAATTGTGGAAAAGATGATCTAGATACCAAAAAAAATTACAAATAAAGTTATGAAAAGGAAGGCACGTTTACATGAAAAAACTATAAAGTTCGACTAAAAGATACAAAATAAGATGCAAATAAAGCAGATCTATACCACACTTATGGGTGAGAAGATGAAAAATAATGAAAATATCATTTCCTTCCTAAACTAACATATACTCATTGAAGTTCCAACAAAAATCCCTATAGGGTTCTTCAAAGGATATAACAGTCTTATTTTAAAATAAGATCAAGAGTTAAGAAGAGCAAGACAGTCCTGAAGAAGAATGAGAAAGGGGGAATTACCTTCACAGCCATCAAGACTTAGAATGCAGCAATGAGAACTACACCATGGCAGTAGTGCTGCCAGGGTAGACAAACATAACAAAACAGCAACAAAGAAAGCCGAGAAACAGGCCCATACATATCAGAGAAAGTTAATCTATAGCAATAAATGCTGTTGGCACTGTTACCATGTGAAAAACAGAATCAAGTTGTATCTCTGTCTTATACCATGTACCAGAATCAGTTAGAGATAGAGATTATAATTGGGAAAAAACAAACTATAACACTCTTAGAACAATATCTTTATAACCCTGGGATAGCAAAAGATCTCTTAAGCAAGATACCAAATTACAAACCACAAAGAAAAGAAAGACTGATAAATTCTATAATCAACAATAAAAATTTCTATGCTTTAAAAGGTACCTTAGGGCACCTGGACGGTGCAGTTGACTAAACTCAGTTCAGGTTGATCTCGGAGTCATATGATCCAGCTCTGCATCAGGCTCTGCGCTCAGGGAGGAGTCTGCTTAAGATTCTCTTTACCTCTGCACTTCCCCCTGCCTCTAAAATAAATAAATCTTTTTTTAAATAAAAGGTATTTTAAAATTTGAATAGATGGGTATAAAATGGGAAAAATATATGAATACATATAACTAAATATTACTATCCAGAATATATTAAAAATGCCTATGAGTTATAAAAAGACAAACACTAGAAAAAAATGATCAAAATTTTTCAGAAGCTAAAATTCAAATGGCCAACAAACCTATGGGAAGATGCTCAATGCTATCAATAAGCAGAGAAATTCTATTTAAAGCTACAATTTTATAGGCACAAAATTGGTAAAAATTAAAGAACTAAATAATTCTAAGTACTGGTGAGACTGCCAAACAAAAGGAAATCTCAACCGGTGTTAGCAATCAATATAAATTGGGGCAACCACTTTAAAGAGCTATGCATCAGTATCTAGGAAAGTTGAAGAAGCACCTATCTGGAGTTCTGGTTCTGGCAAGCTAGAGGGTCTATCTTACATGAAGTCTTCCTACTACAAGTATTTTCAATTTGGATAAATTTTTTATTTTTTATTTATTTATTTTATTTTTTTTTAAATTTTTTTTTAATTTTTATTTATTTATGATAGTCACAGAGAGAGAGAGAGAGAGAGGCAGAGACATAGTCAGAGGGAGAAGCAGGCTCCATGCACCGGGAGCCCGATGTGGGATTCGATCCCGGGTCTCCAGGATCGCGCCCTGGGCCAAAGGCAGGCGCCAAACCACTGCGCCACCCAGGGATCCCTGGATAAATTTTTTAAATGAAATTCATAACTAAACTGGCAATTTAAAAAAGGGACAGCCTTATGTATCAAAACAAGAAGGACCTGAAAGCTAGAACATAAACGACTTGCCTAAATTAACATATAAATATATAGAAAGTCTGAATAGTTCTTATAACCATTAAGAAACCAGATCAATACTAGAGTTAAAAATCTTGGTACCAAAAAAAAAAAAAAAAAAAAATTCAGCCTTGCTGGAAGATTTTGTCAACCTTTTCTTTTTTTTTTTTTTTTTAAGATTTTTTCCCTTGTGATAAGAACTTTTTTTAAAAAAATTTATTTTATTTATTTGTTTGAGAGAGAAAGAGCGAGAGAGAGCAAAGGGAGGAACAGAGGGAGAGAGACAAGCAGACTCTGTGCTGAGCACAGAACCCCCAGGCAAGGCTTGATCCCCCTACCCTGAGACCATGACCTGAACCAAAATCAAGAGTCAAATGATTAACCAACAGAACCATCCAGGCACCCCTTCTATCAACCTTTTAAGGAAAACAATAGTCCAATCTTATGTAAATTATTTCAGAGAACAAAAGAAGCAGGAACAATGCCCAACTCAATTCATAGAATGACCACACACCCAATCTAATGATATAATCATGACCCAAACCAGCTGAGAAAGGCATCACACTCAGAAACATGGTTGTAAGATCTTAAGATATTAGGAAGCCAAATCTACAATGCATACAAAAGATAATCCATTGTGAACAAGATGACTTTATTCCAGAAGTTCAAGGGTGCCTTAATATTAAAACATTAACAGATTATATGATAGAATAGATAGAACAAAGGAATGAATCTAAGAAAAAAATGAGTAAGAATTTATAAAGAGAAAAATTTAAGTTTACTCTGATACATTAAAGAAGACTGAAATGAAAAAAAAAAAACTATGCCATGTTTCTAGACAGGAAGACTCAAAATCATAAAAAAAAATACTCTAGAAATTGACCCATATATTTTATGCAGCAGTAATTAATATCGCAATATGAGTTTGCAAGGAACATGACAGGCTAATTCTAAAGTTGATGGAAGAGCAAAGACCCATAGATAGCCAAGATGCTTCTGAAGAATAAGGAAATGGAAACTCTCCTACCAGATACTGAGAATTATTATGAATATATTATGAAGATATATATATTATGAAGAATATTATGAAGATATATATATATTATGAAGATATAATACTTAGGACAGGCTGTTATTCATGCTGGAAGACTAATGAACATCACTAGTGTACCCAGAAATAGAGTCACAAATGTATGAGAACTTCATCCATGACACAGGGACACTGCAGATCACCGGGGAATGGTCTATGAAATACATGATGTCAGAACAATTGGTCATCCACATGGATGGATCTCCTACCAAACACAAAATCTAATTTCCAATGGATTACAGACTTCAAAATAAAAGATAATACTCATTAAACTTTCAGAAGAATATATGGAAAAATATCTTTATGATCTCAAGATAAGAAAATACTTTAGCAAGACAAAAAAGCATTATTCATAAAGAAGAAATTGGTAAGCATAAAAACTTTAAAATTAAGATCTTTTGCTAACAAGAAGATTAAAGAAAAATTAAATTGGAAACTAGGAAAGGTACAGGCATCCCAGGAAACAAAAAAACTTCGAATGAAATCTTTGAATTATACTTTATCATTCAAATGCCAAGCTAGCTTTTATATGAAAATCAGGAACCAAATAGATTCTGAAATCTAGGTACTCTTCATTATCTGAACTCAGTTATGTGAATTCAGAAACTGTACAAACACTGATAATAAAGAATGTTTTATTTGTAACATACACAACCAACCAAAGTTAATATCTAGAATATTTGAAAAGCTACTTCCTATATAACAACAACAACAACAAAACCCCAATAGCATAACTAGAATTTTATAGAAGAAAAAAATCCTAGTGGTGAAAAACACAAAAAATGCTCAAACTCAGGGTGCCTAGGTGGCTCAGTCAGTCTAGCATTTGCCTTCCGCTCAGGTCATGATCCCAGGGTCCTGGAACCAAGCCCTGCATGGAGCTTCCTGCTAGCAGGGAGCCTGCTTTTCCCTCTTCCTCTATGACTCCCCCTGCTTATACTCTCTCTCTGTCAAATAAATAAATAAAATATTTTTAAAAAGCAAATAATGATATTTTTTAAAAAAAAATTTTCAACCTCATTAATAATCAGAAAAATTTGCTGTAAGACCACAAAGAGTAAACATTTTACGTTCACCAGATTGACAAAAATTAAGTTTGGCAAAACCAGTTTTTTTTTTTTATTGGAGTTCAATTTGCCAACATACAGCATATCACCTACTGCTCACCCTGTCAAGTGCCCCCCTCAGTGCCCGTCACCCAGTCACCCCAACCCCCCACCCACCTCCCTTTCCACCACCCCTTGTTCAAAACCACTTATTGATGAAGATGTCACTTCTTAGTTCCAGGGTTTGTTTGTTATCAATGCTTCTTTGGGGTTTTCTACATAGACAACTATACCATCTACAAACAAAGGCAGTTTTACTTTTTCTTTACCAATCTTTATACATCTTCCCTGCAACCCTTCCTGTCTTATTGCACTAACTAGGACTTTTAGTCAACGTTGAACAGAAATGGCAAGAGGGGACAACCTTGCCTAGTTCTGATCTTAGGAAGAAGGTATTTCCCTTCTCATCATTAAGTGTGATGTCATCTGTAGAGTTTTTAAAACTGCTATTTGTCATATTAAGGAAGTTCCCCTCTCTATTCCTAGTTTACTGGAAGCTTTTTATCATGAATGGATGTTGGATTTTGTCAAATGCTTTTTCTGTACCTATTGATATGATTATATGATTATTTTCCCTTAGTCTGTTAATTTATTTAATGGATTACATTAACTGATTTTTTTGAATGTTGAACCAGACTTGCATACCTGGAATAAAATCCCACTTGTCTTAATGCATAATTCTTGTTATACATTGTTGTATTAAATCTATTAACATTTTGTTGAAACCTTTCGCATCTAGTTTCTTGAGAGATATTGGCCTGTAATTTTTCTTTCTTGTAATGTCTTTGGTTTTGATATTAGGTTGATTCTTGGCACAAGTTAAGAACAAGTTAGGAAGAACAAGTTAGGAAGTATGTGCCATGCTTCTTTTTTCTGGAAGACATTTACAGAGATTTAGTATCATTTATTTCTCAAGCGCTTGGTAGAATTCAGAGTGAAACTGTCTGGGCCATGATAAAACTAATAAAGACTATAGTAGAAATAAATTAAATGTAGACTAGAAAAACAATAGAGAAAATGAAAAAAAAAGTTATTTCTTTGAAAAGATTAACAAAATTGACAAACCTTTAGCTAGACTGTGACCAAGATAGAAAGAGAAAAGACTCAAATACTAAAATTAGGAGTAAAAGAGGGGATATCACTATTGACATTACAGAAATAAAAAAGATAATATTATGAAAATTATATGCCAACAAACTAGATACCTTAGATAAAATGGATAAATTCCTAGGAAGACATAAACTATTGAAAATGACTTAAGAAAAAATACATATTCTGGGGATCCCTGGGTGGCGCAGCAGTTTGGCGCCTGCCTTTGGCCCAGGGCGTGATCCTGGAGACCCGGGATTGAATCCCACGTCGGGCTCCCGGTGCTTGGAGCCTGCTTCTCCCTCTGCCTATGTCTCTGCCTCTCTCTCTCTCTCTCTCTGTGACTATCATAAAAAATAAAAAAAAGAAAAAAAGAAAAAAAAGAAAAAATACATATTCTGAATATATGTAGAAAAAGCAGTCTGAATTAAATTTAAATTATTATTAAATTATTATTTAATGATAATAATTATTTTTACATTTCTGAATTATTTTTAAATTTCCAATAGAGAAAAGCCAACGCCCAAATGGCTTAATGAGTTAATTCTACTTAAAATTTAAAGAATTAATACCAATTCTTCACAAAAACTTCCAAAAGATAAAAAAAGAAGAGGGAACACTTCCTAAATCATCTATAAGGCCAATATTACTCTGATACCAAAACTAGTCAAAGACATCAAAAAAAAACTACAGACCAACATTTCTTATGAATATGGAAACAAAAATTCTCCACAAAATACTAGCAAACTAAACCCAACAACACGTAAAAAGGATTATACACCATGACCAGATGGGATTTATCCTTGGAGTAAATAGTTACTTGAACATCTGAAAATCAGTAATAATATACCATGTTAATAGAATAAAAGGAAGAACCCCATATGATCATCTTTACAGATACAGAAAAAAAGTCTTTGATTAAATCCAACACCCTTTCATGATAAAAATATCAAACAAAGTGGGGACAAAAACCTCCTCAAACTGATAAAGGATGCTTATGAAAGAATACCATCAAGAAAGTGGAAAAAAAAAAGACCAATCCACAGAAAGTTAAAAAAAAAAACATGCAAATCGCATGTCTGATAAAAGATATATAACCACAACATATAGAAAAATTTTCATAGATCAATAATAAAAAGATAACCCAATTAAAAAGAAAGAGACACACTGGGTGTTATTCTGTATGTTGGCAAATTGAACACCAATAAAAAATAAATTTATTATTAAAAAAAAGAAAGAGACATTAAGAAAATAATCCCATTTACAATTGCATTATAAAGAATAAAATACCTAGGAATAAATTTCACCAAGGAGGTGAAAGATTTGTACTCTGAAAACTATAACACATTGATGAAAGAAGCTGGAGATGACACAAATAGACATGTTATGCTCACGAATTAAAATAATTAATATCGTTAAAATGTTTATAAAACCCAAAGCAATCTACAGATTCAATATAATCCCCTATCAAAATGGAATAGCTTTTTTCACAGCACTAGAACAAAGAATCCTAAAATTTGTATAGAACCACAAAAGATGGGCAGCCCAGGTGGCTCAGCAGTTTAGCGCCGCCTTCAGCCCAGGGCGTGATCCTGGAGACCTGGGATGGAGTCCCACATCGGGCTCCCCGCATGGAGCTTGCTTCTCCCTCTGCCTGCGTCTCTGCCTTTCTCTCTCTCTCTCTCTCTCTCAATGTCTCTCTGTCTCTCTCATGAATAAATAAAGAAAATCTTAAAAAAAAAAAAAAAGAACCACAAAAGATCCCAAATAGCCAAAGCAATCTTGAGAAAGACAAAGCTAGAGGTACCTACAATCCCAGATTTCAAACTATGCTACAAAGCTGTGGTAATCAAAAACAGTGCAATATTGGTACAAACATAGACACACAGATCAATGGAACAGAAGAGAGCCCAGAAATAAACCCATATTTTTATGGTTGACTAATCTAGGACAAAGGAGGCAAGAATATGCAATGGGGAAAAAACAGTCTCTTCAATAAATGGTAGTGGGAAAACTAGACAGCTATTTGCAAAAGAATGGAACTAAAAAAAAAAAAAGAATGAAATTGTGCCACTTTCTTACATCATACTCAAAAATAAACTCAAAATGGATTAAAGACCTAAATGTAAGACCTGAAACCATAAAGCTCCTAAAAGAAAAGTAAGCAATAAGCTCTTGGACATCAGCCTTAGCAACATTTTTCTGGATTTGTCTCCTTAGACAAGGGAAACAAAAGCAAAAATAAACAATTGAGACTACATTGTACTAAAAAGCTTTTGCACAACAAAGTAGACCATCAACAAAATGAAAAAGCAACTGACTGAATGGTAGGAGATATTTGCAAATGATATATCCAATAAGGGTTAGTACCCAAAATGTGTAAAGAACTCATACAACTCAACACCAAAAAAAAAAAAAAAAAAAAATCTGATTTAAAAATGGGTAGAGGACCTGAAGAGACATTTTTCTAAAGAGAACACCAGATGGCCAACAGACACATGGAAAGATGCTCAACACCACTAGTCATCAGGAAAGACCAAAACCCCAAGGAGCACCTTACACCTGTTAGAATGGCTAGTATCAAAAAGACAAGAAATAACAAGTGTTGGAAAGGATGTGAAGAAGAGGGAAAACTTGTGCCCTGTTGGCAGGAATATAAATTGATGCAGCCACTGTGGAAAACAGTATATGGAGGTTCCTCAAGAAATTAAAAATTGAAATCCCACATAATCCAGTAATGCCACTATTAGGTGTACTAATACTTGAAGGAAAGAAAAACACTAGTTCAAAAAGAATATGCACCTCTATGTTTATTGCAGCAATATTTACAATAGACAAGATATGGAAGCAATCTAAGTATTCACAATAGGTGAATGGATAAAGAAAATGTGGTATATACACACAATGGAATATTACTCAGCCATAAAAAAGAATGAAACCTTGCCATTTCGCAAGATGAATAGATGTAGAGAGTAGGGCAAGTGAAATAAGTCAGAGAAAGACAAATACTGTATGATTTCACTTATATGTGGAATCTAAAACATAAAACAAAACAAATAGAAATAGATATAAATACAGAAAACAAACTGATGGTTGCCAGAGGGGAGAGTTGTGGGGGGATAGGTGAAACATGTAAAGGGGAATATAAGGTACAAACTTCTAGTTATAAAATAAATAAGTCATGGGACAAGTACAGCATCAGGAATATAGTCAATAATATTGTAATACCTTTATATGGTGACAGATGGTAACTACACTTGTGGTAAGCATTTCACGCATAGAATTATCAAATCACTAAGTTTTACACCTGGAAAAAATTAGCCAAAGGATTTAAATAGACATTTCTCCAAAGAAGATATAAAAATGGCCAATAAGAACATGAAGAAATGCTCAATATCATTAGTCATTAGTGAAATACATATTGAAATCACAATGGGATACCACTTCCATTCATTAGGATAGCTATAATAAAGACAAAAAAAGATAGACATTAAGAAGTAATGGCAAAGATATGGAGAAATTGGAACCCTCATACATTTCTGGTAAAAATGTAAAATTATTCAGCTACTTTGGAAAACGGTTTGGCTGTTCTTCAAACTGCTAAACATAAAGTTACCATATGACCTGCCAACGCTATGCATAGGTATATACAAGAGAAATGAAAATATGTCTATACAAAATATACACAAATATGCATAGCAGCATTATCCATAATATTCAGAATGTGGAATCAACCTAAATGCCCATCATTGGACAAAGAAAATATGACATATCCATACAGTGGAATGTTATTTGGCCATAAAATATGAAGTGCTAATATATGCTATAACACGGATGAACCATGAAAATGTTATGCTAAGTGAAAGAAGGCAGTCGTCAAACACCACATATTATATATCCTATTTATGTGAAATGTCCAGAGCAAGCAACTCCAGATAAGACAAAATAGATTAGTGGTCACCAGAGGGGAAGAGGAAGTGTCAGCTACTGTGTATGGGTTTTCTTTTTGCAATTTTGAAAATATTCTAAAGTTAGATTGGGTGATAGTTGCATAACTCTGTGAATGTACTAAAAACCATTCAATTGTATACTTTAAAAGGGTGAATTTATTATACATTAAATATATCTCCGTGAACCTGTTTTGAAAAATGTCCAGAGGGATCCCTGGGTGGCGCAGCGGTTTGGCGCCTGCCTTTGGCCCAGGGCGCGATCCTGGAGACCTGGGATCGAATCCCACGTCAGGCTCCCGGTGCATGGAGCCTGCTTCTCCCTCTGCCTGTGTCTCTGCCTCTCTCTCTTTCTCTCTGTATGACTATCATAAATAAACAAAAAGTTAAAAAAAGAAAAAGAAAAATGTCCAGAGAATGGTTTAATAATGGCCCAACATTCAGCTTCAACCATTATCAACTCATGACCAATCTTTTTCATTTATAACCCAATACTGCCACTCTACTACCACTCTCACTGGCTTATTTTTAAAAGTAAACCCCAGTTTTATTTCTTCTTCAAATATTCAGTGTGTTTTCAGTAGTATTCAGTATGTTTTCAGTAGTATTCAGTAGTATCTTTCTAAAAGATAAAGACTTTGTTATAAAAAAAACATGGTATCATCACATTTTAAAAATTTAAAATAATATCTTAATATAATAAATATCCTATATTCACATGTCCCTCAGTTACCTCATAAATGTGATTTTTTTTAACAGCTGCTTTGTTCAAATCAATATCTACTACAAATTGCATTTGGTTGTTTGTCTCTTATGTGTCTGTGTATCTATAAACTTTCCCTTTTCTTACACTTTATTTATAGGAGAAATAAGTGATTGTGTAGAGTTTCTCATAATTTGGATTTTGCTGATTGCAAAATGTCATTTAACATGATTGCTATTATATAGTGATTCACTATTAGATGCTTGCTGCCAAATATACTATAAATGTGACTTAAGTCATAGCTCATCAACATAGTTGCCGGGCCTTAGTGCTTACTAGGCGTCATATCTTTTGTACTATACTTGACACAAATTATCTCATTTAATCCATATAACAACCCCGTGGTATTATTATCCCCAGCTTGTAGATAAAGAAAACGGGACTCAGAGAGGTTAAAAAAAATTTGTCACCATCAACCCCCGAGGCAGTAAATATCTGAGTTCAAACCCAAGTCTGTCTGATGTTACAGCCCAAACTTCTATCCTTTACATGATAATATCCCCATCCTTTGCCTGTGGCTGTGGTTGTTGTTTGTTTTTATAAACTCTGAGAAATAGTCCTTCAATTCATCCAATGAACTTACTTTTACATTTCATCTGTAACACTTAGGATACTTTCAGTTTCAAGTAACAAAATGTCTCAAATTGACTCACAAATAAAAATATATATTATCTTGGGACTCCTGGGTGGCTCAGTGGTTGAGCATCTGCCTTTGGTTCAGGGTATGATCCTGGAGTCCCGGGATGGAGTCACACATTGGGCTTCCTGCATGGAGCCTGCTTCCCCCTCTGACTATGTTTCTGCCTCTCTCTCTCTCTCTCTCTCTCTCTCTCTCTCTGTGTGTGTGTGTCTCTCGTGAATAAATAAACAAAATCTTTAAAAAAATTTATTATCTCACATAACAAGAAATCCAGGTGTGCCTGAGTGGCTCAGTTGGTTAAGCATCTGCCTTCAGCTTCCGTCATGATCCCAGGGTCCTGGGATTGAGCCCCATGTTGGGCTCCCTGCTCAGTGGGAAGCCTGATTCTCCCTCCCCCTCTGCTCCTCCTCCCTACTTGTTCTCTCTCTCCCTCTCTCAAATAAATAAATAAAATCTTTTAAAAAAATCCAGGAGTGGGACAGCAGCAGATATGATTGATTTCCTGACTTAACAACAACATCATAGACCCAGGTTCATTCTATCTCTTTACTCTGCCATCACCGATGTGTTGGCTTTGTCCTGAGGGTCAAGTTTCACATAACACAGCCAGATGCAACAACATCCAGTGGAGATTGTGGCATGTTTTCCTCTATGTCTCTGTTTAACAGCAAGAAAGTCTTTCCCAGAATGCCTTCATCAGACCTCTACTCAAGTCTCACTTACCAGAACTGGGTTGCGTGCCCACCTCTAACCTCTCACTGACCAGTCAAGAGGATCTTATTCCCTTTGCCCGTGATAGTTTAGGAGTGTACTTCTGAGACGGTAATAAGGTCACCTTCCCTAGTGGGTGAATACCTATATAGGCTTCTGTAAAAAAGAGGAAAAGGGGTGAATGGATGTTGAGTAGGCAAGAAACAGTATCTGCTACACACTCCTAATGAGGTGTGCTACACTGTGAATAATGAAAATACTTCATGATAAGTGCCACACAGAATTTTTTACTTTCTATCAAGTGACAGTTACTGTTGACATATCATCTTCCTTGCTTACACAAAGACACTAGATAATATTATATGTAAGGTCCCTTCTGGCTTGAACTGTTTCAATTTTACATTTTCATATTTGAAAAAGCAGGGTGAAAAATTAAACCTACAAGATATGGTCCAGAAATGATGATGGGTTTCAGCTGACCAGTTACAGGCATGACTGACATCCTTTCTCTCTGCAAAAGTTTTAGACATAGATAGCAGATGTAAAGAACCAAACAAACAGATCATATCTTTCCATTAAGTTTTAACATTAAAAATAGAAAGGTTAAATGTTCTACCTTCCTGCCTCTTTTGTTAACATCTCCTAGCTTTCTAGCCCTTGTGGTATAGACAGAGGAGACAGAGGTTGATTAGAGGTTCTTTTTCACAACTTCCTTCCTTTAGTTTGGTGTCAGCATCCTCCTGGAGCTCATACATGGCTCTGGGATTGTCATGGGGGCTCTCATACCTTTGCTTTTGCTGCCAACTATGACTTTACCTTAAGAAATAATTTCTATGCCTGCTACCTTCAGAGATTTCACCTGAAATAATGCTCCATTCATTTCATCACATGCAGGCATTTTCCTTGTGGGAAAGAAGAAAGACCACTGAGTATTGTTGTTATCTCAAACCTTTGCTATGCTTTCTTCCAATATGAATAAAATTGCTTTATTACTTTCAGCTTATGCCTACCATCAACTTTCTCTGGGAAAACTGCTGGCTTGATTTGTAAGCAGTCCCGTTCCTTTTTTTTTTTTTTTTAAAGATTTATTTATTCATGAGAGACACACAGAGAGAGGCAGAGACACAGGCAGAGGGAGAAGCAGTCTCCCTGCAGGGAGCCCGATGTGGGACTCGATCCTGGACCCCGGGATCACACCCTGAGCAAAAGGCAGATGCTCAACCACTGAGCCACCCAGGCTCCTATTCTTATTTAACAGAGGCTATGATTTGTGATAAATGTACAACATAAAAAAGTCAAAGATATCATGCCTCTCAGGACATTTGGAATAACAAATGACAGGAAAACTTGGGAGCATGATTTAAGTGGGTTTGGTCACACCTCCATTTCATTGCACTATTTCCAGAGCAAATGTGTCATTTCAGTTAGGAAGCGGAGGGTACAATCCATTACCACTCTTGAAAGTGGAAAGCACTCTGGTCTCTCAGCACCTCCTACGTGCCATTGTTCATCCTACTAGTTCCAAGAGCCATAGAGAATTAACTGTTTTTTGATTCAGCCCACCTTCTGGGGAAGCCATGGCTCTCTTTTGAAATGTACAAACGAAAGGGTGCTGAGAGTGTCTCCTTGGGGAAGGCTGAGAACAAGCAGGGTGGAAGAAGAGAAGATAGGCTTAATAGTCAACTGGATGACCTTGAGTAAGTTATATCATCTCTGTGCCTCTCAGAAATCTGGGGGAAATCCTTACTCTGTATCTCACAGATTGTTGCTGAAATCAAGTAAGAACACGAATAGGGAAGTATTTTCACAAACGCAAAATTGCGTTATCATTTTCAAATATGAAATTTCCTCTGCATTTTTTTTTTTTTTTTTTTTTTGCCACATGATAACTGCAGGTCATGCCAGGTTCTGATGCTGTTTCACCTCCATTCACCCTTTGAGTATTTCAGGCAGATGACAGCAGCAGTGCTCCATCCATCTTTTTGGTTTATTTTCCTTCCACTGCAACCCTGAGAGGCAAATCTCACCATAAGGTGAAATACTGCATAGGAGCTACTTACAAAACTCAACATACTTAAACTGTCGAGATAAATGCTACATACAAGAGTGGCACTAGAAGTATGCAAAGGGTTCAAAAAGGAATGAGAACACATCTAATTGGAGAAAGCTTCTGGAAGATAATTCCATTATGCCATGTATTTTAGTAATTTCAGTCTTAGTCCTATGCCACCCCACCCCGCTTTCATGCTTCAGAGACAAGATCGTATTTTCTCTATCTTTGTAGCTCCCAAGAACCTGGGGGAAAGGACATTTCAGTACGTTTCCAGGATGAAGTGAACTGGCTAAATGGCTGACTAACAAGAGAGGTGTTTTTTTTTTTAATTTATTTATTTATGATAGTCACAGAGAGAGAGAGAGAGAGAGAGAGAGAGGCAGAGACACAGGCAGAGGGAGAAGCAGGCTCCATGCACCAGGAGCCCGACATGGGATTCGATCCTGGGTCTCCAGGATCGCGCCCTGGGCCAAAGGCAGGCGCCAAACCGCTGCGCCACCCAAGGATCCCAAGAGAGGTGGGTTTTAACATTTATTTACCCAACCCAAAGAGGCTCACCTCGTTTTAACTTAGTAATATAGGTAGGACTTTGCAGGCAAGAAGTGTGCCCAGGAACACCCCTGTGACTCCCAAGGAAGGAGCCTTTGTGGCGGATGTAAGTGCCTAACACAGGGGCTTTCATATGTGCACCTGATACGGGGTTAGTCCTCACCACGCGTCTTCAGGCTTTAAGCCTGTTTTACAGATGAGGATGCCAAGACTCGGGATGGGCTACGTTGTCCAGTCTCACGCCTAGTTAAAGCCCCTGCGTGTGCATGAGCCCTGCGATACCCTAACCCCAAACTTTAAATCGGCCTGGCTAAGCCCCACCTCGCTTACCGCGCTCCCTGCAGGCATCTACCCCAGCTGCTCTTCTTTCCCGGGTCCCCCGCCCCAGGTCCCCGCCCCAGGTCCCCCCCCCCCCCGCAATAACTAGGGGCTTCCGCGTAAGGATGCTCACTCACCCAACCGCTGCTCACAGGCTTGGAGAGCCTCCGCCGCCCACCCTCTCCGCAGGAGCCCCGAGCTTCTCCGAAGAGCCTGCACCGCTTTCCCCCCAAGGCGGAGGTCCTCGTCGCCCGCAGCGCGGTGACGGGGTCGGGGCGCGGGCTCCGGGAGGGGACACCTGCAGGGGAGGACCCGGCGGGGGGTCCCGCCTCCGCGCCGCCGCGAACTACGCTTCCCAGGCTGCCCCGCTCCGCCGCGCGCCCCCGCGCCCCCGCGCCCCCGCGCCCCGCGCCGCGCCCGGCCGGGAGCCGCCTGTTGATCGCCGCGCTCGCCCCGGCCGCGGCGCCGCCCCTGCTCGGCGCTCCCCGCCGCCTCGGAGCGCACGGACGGACTGACGGCCCGCACCGCCGGCCCGGGATGGGCGCACGGACCGGTGAGCGCGCGCTGGGGCGGCGGCGGGGCGGGGCGGGGCGCGCGGGGGCGCGGTCTGGGGACCCCGGCCCGCAGCGCTGGGGGGGGGGGGGGGCGCGCCCTGCCCGCGGGCCGGAGGATGCTCGGCGCTCGGCCGGCGGGCGCCCATCCCGGAGCCGCGGCCCTGCGGGCTGTGCGGGGCGGCGCGCGCGGGAGGCCTCGCCGGGGCTCGGCTCCCCGCTCCGCACTGCGGCTCCGCAGCCCCCGCAGCCCTCCGGGCGGCTGCAGCGAGGGCGCGGTCTGCTGCGGGGCTGGGGTTCTCCACGCTGGGCTTTGTTCCCGCCTCTGCCCTCTGCTCTGCCCGTGAGACAAGCTCGGGGAGCCCGGTGCTGCCTCCGCATCGTTCCAGCGGGCGCCGGGGATCCCTGGAGCTGTCACCCGCGCCCGCACCCGCACCCGCACCCGCGCCCGCACCCGCACCCGCACCCGCAGGGCGTTTCAGCCTCCGGGAAAGCCGCGCTCAGGGAGCGGCCTTGATGCAGGTCCTCGAGACCTTTATTTTTTACCCCCTGGTCAAAGTAATGGTAGCGTGTGCTCTCTGAATCTGCCTAAATTTTCCCCTTTGGTCCGCAGGAATGAAGATTGATTTTAAAATAATAATATTAATAAAAGGCTCTTCTTAATGGGAATTTTTACTCAGAGCCTTCAAAGGTGGGAAGGTGATGCAGGCAAAATGCAAATTAGCAATGAAGGAGGCCGTGAATGCTACTGGCTTCATCTTGCCGGTTAAACAGCCGAATCACAAGGCACTCGGGAAGGGAATGAAAAGAACATCAGAGGAGGTATTTTTCAAACCAGGTTCCTGTCCTAGCTCTACCGTTAAGGAGCTGAGGGACTCTAGGCATTCCCCTTCATCTCTCTGAGTCTCTCTATCCATTTAAAATGGGGCTTTTGAGCTACATGATTTCCAAGCCTCTGTTCTTCCAAGATTCTCCTATCAGGGAACTGGAGAGATGAGGTTGCTTCTGTTCAACACCATTACAAAAAGCCTGATTGTGACAGAACAAGTGGCTCTACCCTAGTGAGGAGGAAAGATTTCTCGAGGCTTAGGCAATCTGATTTTTAAAAAATAAAACTGATTTTCTCCATCCACTCTCTTCCATCTAGCCCAATCAACATGTATTATAGACACTTTAATTTTTGCGGAGCTGTAAATTGGTAGGCAGCCTGTGTTTCTTTGTTTTTGTTTTAATTTGCTGAAGGTGAAGTCATGAGATCATGAAGGATCTGGGGAGAAGCAAATGGCACCCCCAGGTCTGGGCTAAAGTGGTCAAATGTGGTCAAGAAGAACAGTGGGGAAAGCCCCAGCAAGAAGTAACCAGAGAGCATATGCCCTGAGGAAAGAGAAGATGGGTACTGTTGGGTCATTGGTGAATAATACACAATAAAAGGACTGAAAGAACCAGAAAACCAGTGCTATGCAAACCCTAACATAACTGATTCAGGCAAGGACTCATCCCTGGGTTGAAACCCTTTGAGTGAGAGGTTGTTGGAGAACAGGATTATCTCACCGTAGATTACCTAGAGAAAAATGTATCCTTACAATGGAAAGATGAGGAGGTCATCACCTCAGCCTAGTGATCAAGCTTACCAACATCTATTAAGAGTTCCTGTTGGGATGCAATAAGATCATGACTTTGCCTATGCAGGTCCTGCCAAAGAGACAGGAAAGTCAAGGCTAGGAGGATGAGGAGTATGTAGATTAAAATACTCAAGTGAAAAAAAAAAATAAAATAAAATAAAATACTCAAGTGATGTAACAACCATTTGAGATGTGTGAACTTTGGATCCTAGATCAGGAAAAAAAAATCGCTCTAAAAGATGATTTGGAGACAATCAGAAAACATTTAACATGGACTGTATGTTAAATGATATTATGGAATTACTTTATCATTTTCTTAGGCACAATTGTGGTATTGTGGTTATGTAGGACACTGTCCTTTGTGTGAAGTACAGATGTTAGAGGAAATGTGTCATGACAGCTGCGACTTTCAGCTAGTTCAGGGGCAGAAAGTATAAGGGTGCGGGAGCAAGCCAGGAATGTGGCAAAATGAGGACGGTGAATCTAAGAGAATGGTATGCAGGTATTTGTTGTACTGTTCTTTTTTTCTTTTCTGTAAGTTTGAACTTTTTAAATTTAAAAAAGTGCGGGAGATCGTTGAAATTAAAGAGTAAACTAAGAGAAAGGATTGTAGAGAACTACGTGGTTAGTGACACACAACTGCGTTGAATCTGTGGCTTTGTGTTTCCAATATTTAAATCCTACTGGAGGTGTGAGCCAGCTCAGGGCAAGTTCCCTTTTTTTGGTTTGTTTTGGTTACTATCAATCATTTATTCTTGAGATACTGCATCTTCTGGGACACCTTGCTGGCTCAGTAGGTAGAAGATGACACTTGTTCTTGGGGTTGTCAGTTGGAGCTCCATATAAGGCATGAAAACTACTTTTTAAAAAGGGGGGGAAAGATACTGCATCCCCTAACTCCAACCTCAAAGTATTAATAATTCCCAAACCTTTGAAATGCTAGCTCTATTCAAGAACCATCCTGAAAGCACTGTCCCTTTACTCTCTACATTCAAGACTTGTGTCAGTATAGAAGGAAGTTCCTGGTAATGGTTCTTTTTATTTTGAGTTAGGGAAGCATTGGGGAAAGAACAGATCCAGCCTTTTGACAGAATAGAAGGTGTAGGGTTTCCTCTCATTCTCTTTATTTGTAAGTCACATACAATCAAATGGTTGCTTATAGACTGTAAGTGGTTCAAAGAAGTTCATAGAAGGCATGTGCAGAAGAAACTTCTGTTGCCACAACAGGAAAACAGAATCAACTCTTAAGATACAACCCAATTTTTAAAAAAGATTTTATTTATTTATTCATGAGAGATACAGAGAGAGAGAGAGAGAGAGAGAGGCAGGCTCCATGCAGGGAGCCCGACATGGGTCTCGATCCTGGGTCTCCAGGATCACAGCCTGGGCTGAAGATGGCTCTAAACCGCTGAGCCACCAGGGCTGCCCCCCGCTGAGCTACCAGGGCTGCACCAAATTAAATCTTAAAGAAAGAAAGAAAGAAAGAAAGAAAGAAAGAAAGAAAGAAAGAAAAGAAAGAAAAGAAAGAAAAGAAAGAAAAGAAAGAAAAGAAAGAAAAGAAAGAAAAGAAAGAAAAGAAAGAAAAGAAAGAAAAAAAAGAAAGAAAGAAAATAGAGAACCCATAGTGCTAGTCAGGAAGTGAGAAGCTGGGACGCCTGGGTGGCTCAGTGGTTGAGCATCTGCCTTCAGCTCTGGGAGTGATCCTGGAGTCTCAGGACCAAATCTTGCATCGGGGTCCCTGTGGGGATCCTGCATCTCCCTCTGCCTATGTTTCTGCCTCTCTCTCTCTCTCTCTGTCTCTCATGAATAAATAAATAAATAATCTTTAAAAAAAAGGGGGGGGGGAGTGAGAAGCCGTCAATTCCTGAAGGCAAGGTGAAGGAATGTGACTAGAACCAAGAGGCAGTTAAAAATTAAAAAGACACAGCCACCCACGTGCAAGGCAAGGAGATGGAAGTCAGGAAATAGGAACTCCTCAGAAAACAGAGAATAGAGCCAGACAAAGGGATAAGGCAGCGGCAGGAAGTGCGACCTGCCAAGAGAATTAGAAACCAGGTAGCAGTCTGCACAGAGTCTAAGACTCCCAGGCTAACGAGCTTCTGCTGCAGCCAGGAAGCTTCTTGGCTGCTTCCTGCCCAGGTAGAAACCTATCTCCTTTGGCCAGCCTATACATGGTGGCTCACTACACCTGGCAATGCTGAGCTAGGGCTCTTAGAAGATGCTGCCTCTCTATATTCAGCAGATCCCAACAAGGATAACAGAGGGAACAAATACCCCAAATAAAAGACTATTCTGAGACCAAGGACAAAAGAGAAATGGCTTGCATGTGTGTGTATTCTTAGAGCTTACGTGTGTGTGTACTAGACATTGTGTGTACTAGTACATGCCTGTACTCATATCACTTTAAGCATCATCTCCACTTTCTTCTTCTTCTTTCTTTTTTTAAATAATTTTGTCCTGAAATGAGCCTAGCTATTTTTTTAAGGTTTTATTTACTTATTCATGAGAGACAGAGAGAGAGGCAGAGACAGGAGAAGCAGGCTCCATGCAAGGAGCCCTATACGGGACTGGACCCCGGGACTCCGGGACCACGCCCTGAGCTGAAGGCAGATGCTCAACCACTGAGCCACCCAGGCGTCCCTCCACCTTCTGAGATAAATACTGTTTTTTGCCTGTTTTACAGAGGAAGGAACAGAGGCTTAGAGAATTTTCACTCACACCTGTAACCATCACACCCAGGGGTGGTTGACTCCAAGGTCCATGCTTTGAGTCTTCTGAACCTGGTGAGGGGCTGATTCTGGTGGGTGGGCACATTATTTTAAAAGGAGACTGTTTTCAAGCAAAATTTGAGCAACTTTTGTGTGGTAAGTCTGGGAAGTTAAGACCAAATAGTCTCAGATACAAACTCTTGATTCTGGTAAGATCTGTTCCTCCTTCCCCTTTCAGCTTAGTCCCTTCAGTTGCCCTGTTATACTTTTTTGCCTGAAATTTCTCCTTATCCCACCCCATTCTCTGTACCTTGTCACCTGCAAGTATTTCCCAGAATAGGACAGGAGCCATTTGGTTGTTGGAAGGAAGGAAGAAGGAAGGAAGGAAGGAAGGAAGGAAGGAAGGAAGGAAGGAAGGAAGGAAGGAAGGAAAGAAAAAAAGAAAAAGAAAAAGAAAAAGAAAAAGAAATAGACATGACTGGGCCATCTTCAAACAGCTAGATTTCAAAACACAGACTGTGTGTTTTGTACACATTCTTGTATGTGCCCACAGGTAGAAAGGAATTAAATATATAGGAACAACTCATGTCTTGTTGGAGGATATGTTGATATGCTGATTTTGTTCTGATTTACTAATTTTAGAAAATGTAGATTTGGCCTTTATGCAGTTTGGTTTTATGATTACTTAAAAACTGTCTTGAAATATTAAAGATTTATAATAAAGAATAATAGCTTTCTCATTTCTCTACTCCTACTTGGGAATAAATCATCGCCACTGTAGTTGAAGCCCAATTCTCCCATCCCACCCCCCACTTCTCCCAGGGTGGTATATGTCCTTTCAATGAGCCATCCTTATTGTAGCTTTCCTAGAAATGCAGGTCTTGTGGCACTGTTTTGCCCACTTAAAAACTTGTCACTAGGTTTTTAAGAGTATTTTTTTTGTTTACTCTTGTAAAAATTAGTCTTTGGTTTGGACAGGGTTTAATAAATAGGGCTGCTTGTTTTGGCTTTGGCTCCAAGTCTTGGTGTGTAGGCAGGGCCAAAGACTGGGCACTTGGTGTGGTATCTGATTTTCCTCTCTCATACTGCATTCTCATACGAATTAGGTAGTGGAAAGAGAAGCATAGGAAGCTATACCCCTTGTTTTCCTTCATAGGGCCTGTGTCTTTGTGTCACAGAAGAGTTAGTGGAGGGCCCTGCCATTCTTCCTTCTGCTCGGGTCCTTACTGCTATTTTCTGTTTTCCTAACTGACTTAGTGTACATTCCCCCCTAGACTCCAGGAAGCCTTACTGGGCACTTGCTTCATTCCAGCATGTGCATTAGTATCTTATTGCATGTTGAGTGCTTGCCATGGGGCAGACTATGCCAGAGGTGAGGCTGCAGCAGTGCTTTGCAGACTTTCCACTGTGGCATCGCTATCAGGATGAGAGAACAAATGTGAACCCTTGTGGGGCCCTGGCGGGAGCTAAAGCAGGCCAGCCAGCCATGAGCCAGAAATCTGCAGTTTGACCTTAAAAGCTCTGTGAGTGCTGCATTCTTCTCCACAGTATATCTGTGTTTTTTTTTATTAAACAATAGTAACTGGCTCTTCCCCAAATCTTCAAGTCCAAGTTTTGCTCCAGGAAGATGCACTATTTTTTTCTCCTCTGGCTCTGACACTCACTTATTTATGCAACACATGCAATTTGTTTTAACAGGTACTGTTACATAGTATTAACATGTAACTACTTGCCAGGCTAAACTGTAAGCTTGGTTGGGGCACAGGATATCATTTGCTTTGTTGGCTGCTATTTTCCCAGCAGTATCTGGAAAGGATGAGCTTTCAGTAGATATTTGTTGAATGAATATACAAACCTGAGCTTGAGAAACCTAAGAATATAAAGAATTACGATGTTGTCCCTATGCTCTGGGAGTTCCTAGTATATATAGTTGGAGAGAAAACCTTACATGTAACAAACATGAAAAGACAGCAAGAGATGAACACCAAATTGGTGACATAGGCAATGTGAATTTAGGAAAAGGAGCAATATCGGTGGTCTTAGGTGGCCTCGGCAAGTTCCATGCCAGAGAGTAGAGCAGTGCATATAGTGGAATGAGCTCCTAGGCCAATGGGTCACTTCACCTCTCTGAGCTAATTTTCTTCATTTGTGTTTTTTGGATGCCTACTCTGGGTCAAGACTTGTGTTGGAAGCCAGGATTATAACAATGAATAAAACTGAGATAGTCCCCATCCTCACAGAGATTAGCAAGACAGAGATAAAACAAGCAATGGTAATAAAGTCAAGAGCTTTGATCAAGGTTATGACATGGGGGAAGGAAGTGCCCCAGACCTTGTCTGAACAAGGCCTCCCTGAGGAATTGAAGCTTACATGAGACCAGAAGACAAAGAAGACAGCATTCAACTGAGAAGGGTGGGGGTAACTAGCTCTATGAGCAGAGTGAGCAACATAAGGCATGATCCAGGGATTGGAAGAGGTCCAGGAGGCTGGAGCCAGGAGGAGATGGGGAGTGTGGTGCAGGATGAGGCTGATGAGGATGACAGGCCAGACTGTGAGTTTGATCCTTATCCTCAAGGCAAAGGGAGGCCACTGGAGAATTTTAAAGAATATGGCAGAGTTGTCTAAAAAGATCAGTTTGGCCATTTGTATGGAGAATGGATCGGAAGTGGGTAAGACTGGCTGTGGGGGTACAGACAAGTTGAGGAGGTGGATTTTGACACATTTAGATAAGGACAGGATTTGGTGTTTGATGGGTGTGGAGGAGACATGGAAAAGAAGGTGTCAAGGATGGCTCCCTGGTTTCTTGGCACCAACTGGAAATTCCAGAGTAGGAGAGGCTTTTTGGGAGGACACATGATGAGAGTACCCAGAGGTGCCTGAGGCAGCCAAGTAAAGATGTTTGTTTGCCAGTTAGAAATATCTGGACCTGGCCCTCAGGAGCAAAGTCTGGGACAAATATATGGATTGGGGGGCTTTAACATATGGATCATAGTTAAAACTTTGGAGGTGGTGAGTTCCCCCAGGGAGAATTACAGGGTGAAAAGAGAAGTTCTGAAACAGGACTTTGAGGTGGAGGAAGTGGAATTGCCAAAAGACAGCAAGGTAAAGTGATGAAAGAAAAGCTGTCTATGTTGCTGGACTGGCTGATTTCTCAGGCCTCAGTCGGCTCTGACATTCTGTGGTCCTGCAGAGCTGGGATTTGAGCCAGGTCTCCAAAGCAGAGCACATGGATAGGCCATGAGAGTAGAGAAGGGCATTCCGAGGAATATTACTCTAGCAGCCAAAGCCCCAACAAGAAACAGAGGACACACTCAAACTGAATAATTTGAAGAAGTTTAAATAAAGAGGCTATTTACAAAGATGTAGGGTGGGTTTAGAGAATCCAGTAAGGCAGAAATCTGGCACTAGCCACAACAAAGACCCATCACCGCCCCCAGGCCTGAACTCCTGGGGAGAGCCGCCAAATATAAAGAGCTGCCTAAGAGATGTGGCCTTCTGGACCAACCTTCCTCTCTCCCTGCCCTCCAGTTTCTTGCCAGGGCCTCCTGCTGGCCAAACATAAGCCAGAGAGCAAGAGAGCCCCGATGCAGTATAAATACATTATATTCCTGAGCACAGAGCAAGGTGGAGAGCGGATGTAGAGTGGCAAACAGAAGATACCCAGAACAATTATCTTGAAAAATGGAAATATGTAGGTAAGAGAGTGTATTCGTTTCCTGTTGCTGCTGTTACAAATCCAGTGGCTTAAAACAACAAGGATTTATTGTGTTACAGTTTTGGAGGTTAGAAATCCAAACAGGTTTCACTGGGCTAACATCAAGGTGTTGGCAGGTTTGCACTCCTTTCTGAAAGCTCTAGATGAGAATCCATTTCCTTTTCTTTCCCAGCTTCTAGAGGCGGGTCACATTTCTTGGCTCTCAACCCCTTCCTCTCTCTTTAAAGCCAGCAATCACATCACCCTGACCCTCTGCTTCTGTCATCACATCTCCTCTGGCTCTTCTGCTTTCCTCTTTCATCTTTTAAGAGCCCTTGTGATTATATTGGACACACCCAGATAATCCAGGATAATCTCCCTATTTTAAGATCCTTGATTTAACCCACCTGGTCCCTTTTGCCATGTAAAGTAATATATTCCCAGGTCCTGAGGATTCGCATTTGAACATTTGTAGGGGGTCATTATTCTGCCGATCTCAGAGAGCCAATGAGCCTTTTCGGCTGGAGTAGAATAACTCCCTGGGAAAGTAATAAAGACAGAAAACAGAAAGTGCAAATTGAAGCCAAATTATGGAAGTTTTGGATGCTAGACTGTCTGAACTTCATTCTGTAGACAAGAGGGAGCCATTGTAAGCCCTTACCCAGAGAAGTGGCTTGTTAGCAGTATAAAGAAAGATGACCCGATTGTGGTGCTCTGGCAGCTTAGAGGGAAGAAGAGAAATCTTTCAAGATGCCATTAGAGTAGTTCAGGCCCAAAGGACAAAGGTCCAAAACAAGAGGGATGGGAAGGGGTGGTGTGAAAAGTTCTGTACATCTCCACAGGAGATGCTAACCAAGTGGCCATGGAAAGAAGAGAGAGAATCTAAGGGTGGTCTCAGTTTTTAAAGTGCATGACTGGTAGATTAATGGTATGATCTAGAAAATCAGGACAGCAAGTCAATTTCACAGGAGGATGTGAAATTAGGAGTATAGTTGTAGAATCCTGGACTAGAAATACAAATAGCTCTCAGGTACTACCGATTGTGAAACACGTCAATATTTATGTACCACTAAGGGAAAAAATGTTGCCAGCTAAAATATAATGCATGCTTTCTTTAAAAATAGTTTTCACTTTATTGAAAGAGCAGTTTTAGATTTACACAGACTCTTTTGAAATCTTTTAATTTACATACAACAAATTGCATTTGTTTAAAGTGTATAGTTTGCTAAGTTTTAATGTATGCATGCACCTGTGAAACCACTACAATCAAGGTAGTGAATTAATATATGTATAACTCAAAATTTTCTTCATGCCCTGTCATGATCCCTTCCTCTGCCCCTCCCTACTTCTCTTTCTTCCATCCCCATGCAACTATTAATTTGCTTTCTGTCATATAAATTACATTCTCTAGGTGTCTGGGTGGCTCAGTCGGTTAAGCATCTGCCTTTGGTTCGGGTTGTGATCCCAGAATCCTGGGATCAAGTCCCGTGTCAGCCTCACTGCTCAGCAGGGAGTCTGCTTCTCCCTCTATCTTCCCCCCCAACCCCGTGCTCACTCTCTCTCATGCATTCTCTCTCAAATAAATAAATAAATAGTAAAATCTTTAAAAACATATATTACATTCTCTAGCATTTTAGATAGAGTCATACCATATGTATTCTTTTGGGTCTGGCTTCTTTCATTCAGTATAATTATTTTGATGTTCATCCATGTTGTTGTGTGTTTCAATACTTCATTCCTTTTTACTTCTGAATAGATTCCATTTTATGTATATACCATGATTTGTTTATTCATTTACCCACCAATGATCACTCAGTTTATTCACAGTGTTTGGCTATTTGAAATAAAGCTTCTATGAATAGATTTTTTAAATTATAGATCACCCTGGGGCATAAAGGGAAAATGCAAGTGAAAAGAATTGGTTAATATTCTTAAAAGTTCTTCACATTTAGAATGTAACTTTTTGAATCACTTTCTGATTCAGTCATTAATGTCTGTTTTTTCCCATGCAGTATCTCCTCTGTGCCAGAGTGGTAATTTTTTTTAAAAGCCTGTAAAAAGAACTAAAAGCCATTAATGCTAGGCTCTTAAGCCCACTCTGTAATTATGTAGAACTAGCTTAATGTGGATCTTCCTTTGGGAGCATTGCTAAACATGCCTGAGTTGCTACCTCTCTTACTCCCCTCCCCATTAGGCTTTAAAAGAGTGGTCCACCATTTTTTAAAGTCCCTTGGATTTTTTTTTTCCAAACCCCTGGCACTCACCCTTCTAGTTTTGAAGTTGGTGATTTTGATATTATGCCTTTGTAGGCAGTGTTGAGTACATCTTGACTGGTGCTGGGCCAACAGTAATCCTAGGATCATCAATTGTAAAACACACCTGAACTTCAAAATGTTAGATGTAGGAAACTGTGTAACTTCAAGTCCATTAAAAAGGATAGTTCAACCAGTTAATTTGATGAATAAGAGCCTGGCAGATTTAGATCTGTGCCCAGGGTCACATGATAAAGTAGTGGTATCTGAGACCAAAACAAAGTGCCTATGATCTAATTGGTGTCTGACTATAATGGGATGGTTTTGGGGGGAGAGTTTTGTTTGTTCATTTTACTGTACTAATAGCAATGGAAGCTTGAAAGAAAGCTGGCTAATGGGAAAGAGAGTTGTTATACATGGAAAAGACAGCCAAATAGAAAACCACAAACGTGAATGTGGTGAGCAGTTGAATTAGTAAGAGAGGGAAGCAACATTCTAATAACCCGTCAGTGGCTCATGTTCAACTGATCTCTTCCCAAACCGTTCTTCCCATTCTTCATTCTTACATTTTGAATTATTTATTTATTTTTTTTTTAAAGATTTTATTTGACAGAGAGCAAGCAAGCACAAGCAGAGGAAGAGACAGGCAGCACTGGCAGAGGGAGAGGGAGAAACGGGCTCTCCATGGAGTAGGGATCCTGACTTGGGGCTTGATCCCAGGACACTGGGATCATGACCTGAGCTGAAGGCAGACACTTAACTGGCTGAGCCACCCAGGAGCCCCTTGAATTACTTTACGTAAAAACGCAGTGTTTCTCAGATGATTCTTCTGCTTTAAAAATTTGTGGTGGCTCCCTATCTCCAAGAGAATAAAGCGCAGGTTCCTTGGCAGGGCTTATAGGGAAGGCGCTGCACACATGTCCCTTTCTTGCCTTTAGTTCTTTCCTCGCCCTGTAGCATACCAACCATTCACCAGCACACCATCAGACACCTTCTTATCTTTGTGCCTTTTATGCTGTTCCCTTTTCCTGGAATAACCCTTCCCCACCCACATCTGCCTATGATCTCTTCCTTCAAGGCTCAAAGGGAACCTCTTTTTTAGTTTCCCCTCAAGCCTCCCCCTTACCTAGTGATTACTTCCTCATATGTTTTTAAACCTATTTTACACTTTACTTTTGTTATAGCATTATCGTGTAGTATTTTCTCTATTTGTGTGTCTCGGTGAGCTGTGCTCTTCTTGAAGAAGGAGTCACGTCTTGTTTATCTTTGTATTACTGCTTTTAGATGAGTGCCTGGCAAATAGTAGGTATGCAACAAATATTAATTGCCTTGAAAGATCTGTTTGTTTGTTTGTTTTTTAATTTTTTTATTTATTTATTTATGATAGGCACACAGTGAGAGAGAGAGAGGCAGAGACACAGGCAGAGGGAGAAGCAGGCTCCATGCACCGGGAGCCCGATGTGGGATTCGATCCCTGGTCTCCAGGATCGCGCCCTGGGCCAAAGGCAGGCGCCAAACCGCTGCGCCACCCAGGGATCCCCGCCTTGAAAGATCTGATTGAGTTTAGTACCGCCTAAGGAGAAACACAGTCAGCTAAGTACCTTGCTATTTCCTAATTGCAACATTATCTTTCTAGAGGAGAGATGGAAAATCCTCTGCAAGAAAGATGGGATTGCATAAGAATTTCATTTTGAGCGGAAGTCCAGGAGTGAGGTGGTATGAAGGAAGTATAACGAACTAGGCAGCATGACTAAGGAAAGGAAAAGGAAAAAAGCATGACCAAGGAAACAAAAAGGAGGGGCACCTGGGGCTCAGCGATTGAGCATCTGCCTTTGGCCCAGGGTGTGATTGGGCTCCCTGCATGGAGCCTGCTTCTCCCTCTCTCTGCCTGTGTCTCTGCTTCTCCCTCTGCCTGTGTCTCTGCCTCTCTCTGTGTGTCTCTCATGAATAAATAAAATCTTAAAAAAAAAAAAAAAGAATTGGGGCTAGAAAGAAAACAGGAGATGAGGGGGGGAAAAAAAGAGAAGAGGAACGTGGAGAGTACATAGTCAGGATTTTAGAATCTTGGATTAATTGCAGGGCGTTAGTGGACAACGCTTTCTCACACAGACGTTCCAAACTCTCTTTCCTGAATGAACCCCATTTTGTATTCTTCACATCACTCTCTCCCTGAAGACACAAATGTGCTTCTTACAGCTGCCTTACAATTAGTTCATTGTTTTTCACTATTTTCTATGGAAAACTGGAGGAGGCAGAGTAGTGTGGTGGAAAGGCACCCACTATGCTGGGAGTCAGGAGACCCTAGCACATCCCAGCTCTGGAGCCTCGGGCAAGGCACTCAGCCACCTTTGCCTAAAAGTTTTATCTGTAAAGTGGCATATTAGTATCTACCCAGGCTTCCTCTCTGGGTTGTTTGTAAAGATCTAAATAGGTGAAAGAATGCATACGCAAACACCTTCTAAGCTGTCAACAGGGTTTTGCTCTGCCATTGGAGGTGATCTTACCATTTCGTTGAATTATTCGTCCAATAAGGACTCCATTGGCAGATAGCAGAGCCTGGTCTCCTGTTAATAAGTCCTGGTTGCAGAATAAGATAACAGTGTTTCTTTCTTTTTGGTAGTATTCTGAGGTCTCAGGAAGCTGGCCTGCTTAAATGTTCAAGACCCATGAGAAGGGCAAATAAGAAGCCATGGCACTCCCTTTTCAAAAAGAGCTGGAGAAATACAAGAACATTGATGAAGATGAGCTGCTTGGCAAACTCTCAGAAGAGGAACTGAAACAGTTGGAAAATGTTCTTGATGACCTAGATCCCAAGGTTAGTGACCTGGAACTGAAGCCGAGTGGTTAATGGTAGTATGGGATAAATGGTGTGGCTTGCTCCTTAAACAATAGTTTAGAAATCCCTTACTCCAAATACAAATTCTGTGTCCTTCCCCTGATTGGTTCTGGCTCACTTACTCTGACAAATTCATAAAGAACCTTAGCAGCCACATCTATATAATATAATATATAATAAGCCACAATTTAACATGGTAAATTTATTTTTCAATTTAATGTCAATGGTAATGATTTACTACCATTAATAATGGTAATGATTAATGACCAATTTAATGTCAGTGGTAAAAGATTTTCCATTGTTTGAGAAAGGACTGGTCTGACTTAGGAAAGAAGAGGGGGAAGAGGAAAAGGGAAAAAAAAAAAAACCAGATTTCTTCTGTGAGGTCATACACTCCACTGGGCACAGAGCCCTTGGGGTAAATTATATTATTCCCATTTCATAAATGAGGGGACATACAGAAGATCTCATTACTAGTAAACATTGGAGATGGTATTTAAACCAGGCCTTTAGGGACGCCTGGGTGGCTCAGCGGTTGAGGGTCTGCCTTTGGCCCAGGGCGTGATCCTGAAGTCCCGGGATCAAGTCCCACATCGGGCTCCCTGCATGGAGCCTGCTTCTCCCTCTGCCTATGTCTTTGCCTCTCTCTTTTTCTGTCTCTCATGAATAAATGGAAAAAATCTAAAAAATAAATAAGAAGATAAATAAAATAGGCCTTTAACCCTAAAGACAGATTTTTTAATCTCATTTTTTTAAAAAATGCATAAATAACTTGAAATATTTGGTGATCTCACAACAGATAGATTTGAATTATTATAACAATAATATGTAAATTTAAGTGGAGATTCTAGTATTTTTGTGAGTTCTTGAAAAGCAAAGAAGTTTGTTACAGTGTTTGTTTAGCAGGTATTTTCTTTAGCACTGATAGTGTTACCTTAAAATTAGAATCAGAGACATCCAAAATAGTGATTTTACTATAAATAAAAATCATTTAAGGAGGGCGGGGGGTGGGAGTGAATGGGTGACGGGCACTGGGGGTTATTCTGTATGTTAGTAAATTGAACACCAATAAAAAATAAATTAAAAAAATCATTTATATTTATATTACTAAGAAGTTTTTATAATTACATTACTAAAAATTATTTATGTGATATCCAATATGCCAGACACTTAGGATATTTTATCTACTCTTTTTTTTTTAAATTCATGAGAGACACAGAAAGAGAGAGGCAGAGACACAGACAGAGGGAGAGCAGGCTCCATGTAGGGAGCCCAACGTGGGACTCGATTCCGGGACTCCAGGATCCTGCCCTGGGCCCAAAGGCAGACGCTCAACCACTGAGCCACCCAGGCGTCCCTATTTTATCCACTTTTTAAAACGTTTTTATTTTTGAAACTTAAGGAAGGGATCACTAAAGCTTAAGTAGGTATCCGCATCTACCCTAATATTTGCTTACATGCTTGGATGTTCTCCTAGGAGAGAGGCCAGAAATGGTGGTTCCTTGTTAGTCTCTGTATAGCTGCTTGGGAGCACCTCAGGTGCAGACCTGACCAAACCTAAATATGATCTATGAGGAAGGAGGCCATGAAAGGTGCCTGGCTTTTAGCTACCACATTCTGGAATGCAGCTGCAGAAAGCTCAGAGGCTGCTCTAGCCATCTGTGCTCTGCCTGTGCTCGTTGGGAGCCTTCCTCTCAGCATAGGATGTTAGAGCAAATAGGGCCTCGGAGACATGCCAGAGACCCCAGCTCTCAGTGTACACCTCTGCCTCTGCACAGGTCTCCTTCTCCTTGCCTCCCCAGTATACAGCAGGGCGGGGGTGGGGAGAAACAGAATCAGTAAGACAAACACCTTCCTTCCTGCTCACACCTCTGTCTCATCAGAGCGCACTGCTGCCAGCTGGATTCCGACAGAAAGACCAGACCCAGAAAGCAGCCACTGGCCCGTTTGATCGCGAGCACCTCCTCATGTACCTGGAGAAAGAGGCCTTGGAACAGAAAGACAGGGAAGACTTTGTGCCCTTCACTGGAGAAAAGAAAGGTAAGGGGCACAGATGTCACATTCTGGGACGAAGGTACTCCTCATACCTTGTCATGGGAGAGTCTAGCAAGGTACCTGACCTGAAAGTGGGAAATAAGCCCAGAACTGGATTTGTGGTTAAAAAGAATCATGGCTGGTAGAGATATGTCAGTATACATTTGTCCAAACCTATGGAATGTGTCCCACCAAGAGTGGACCCTAATGTAAATTCTGGACTTTGGATAATAGTGAAGTCAGTGTAGGTCCATCAGTTATAACAAACAGTACCATTCCACTGTAGGATGTTGCTGGGGGAGGGGGTTGTAAGCATGGGACAAGGAGTATATGGGAACTCTCTGTACTGTCCTCTATGGTCCTAAAACTCCAAAATAAAATAAATAAATAAATAAATAAAGTTTAATAATAAAAAAATTACAGCAGAATGTATAAGCTAATTAAATGAATACTTAGAGGGTAGAGGCACTCAAATTAGTCCTATGAAAAACATCTTAAGCCCCAAAGAACATTTTGGCAGTGTGAGGTAGTGTCATGCCTGAAAGAAGACCCTAGGGATATTGGTGTGTTTCTCTTAGCCTAGGGCTTTACCAGCAGCAGACGTCCCCTCAGGGCCTTTCTATTCCATTTCTGGGATTGCTGTGGCACCAGAACTCTAGCCTAAGATGTTACCCTTAGAGACTTAGAGATGAGAGCAGTCAACCATTCCCTCATCCCGCATTTACCAAGCACCCATTCTGTGCAGAACCATGTGACAGGTGCTGGCACCACAGTCAATAGGACCCTACCTTGGCCTCAAGGAGCTTGTGGTTTGGTGAGAGAAGCACTGTGACAGTCCTGGAGAGGCTCTGAGGAGCAAGGGGATGTTCCTCCATGCCAGGACTGAGCTCAGAACCAAGGCAATGAAAAGCCTCCTCCTCAGCTCCCAACCCCGGGCTCCAACAGCCTGTGTGGTTTCCTTAGCTACAGCCAAGGACTCGGGGCCCACAGGTACTAATGGAATCATCAATAACCTCATGGCAACTACAGTCTTTTTAAAATGCAAATCAGACCATGTCTCTTCCATGATTAAAGTCTCACATCTTCACTGTGGTCCTCATCACTCGGGAGAGCTCACCTTGCCCACCTGTCTGATCACCGTACCTCTTTCCCTTGCCAAGCCTCAGCCACACTGTCTGTGTTCAATTCTCCAAACCTGCCAAATTCTTTTCCCATCCCAGGGTCTTTTCATAATCTCTTTCTTCTGACCCACATCCCCATTTTTCACATTCTAAAAGTCTCAGTCTGCTTAAATGTCAGGGCCTCTGGCTTTCCCTGACCCTCTTCTAAAATAGATCCCTTCTTTCTGCCATGACACTCATTTATTGCTTTCAAAGCACTGTGTGCATCATTTTGTTGATTTACTCTGGGTTTTGTGTGTTTCCTACCTTAGATGAGATCTTCACAGTGGGACTGTGTCTCTCTTGCATCCCAGCATAGAAACTGGCACAGGGGAGGCACTTGATAAATATAGGTTCGCATGAGTGCCATCTGGGAGCTTCTGTATGGGACCACAGGTGGTAGGAGCACCACTCCTCAGTTGGCACGAGTCAGAGTGCTGCTGCCTTCTCTTCCTTGACATCTGGCTCTCCCCTGAATCATGCACATTTGATGGATCGTGCACCACTAATCACATCAATTTATTAAGAAAGTTAGACAGTGACAAATTGGGCAAATAACTAAGGATTGCCATAGAAATACAGAGCTATTTCTATGGCAGCATAGCTGCTGTCGTATTAATTTCATTGTGAAAGAAAAATTACAATGTCAAATCTTCAACAAAATCCCAGTTAACATCCAATATTAGGGTAGTGACAGAATAATAAGAGGAAAGCTATCGTTTCTTCTCAGATAGAGGTCTGAGGAGCAGCAGTTGTAAATGATCTCTCCATCCACATTAATCTACAGGTGATTCACAGGGGAGTTAGGAGTCCAGGAGTAGTTTGAGTAGTAAATGGGGATGCGAAAGGGGTACACAGTTGCCCAGTGTAGCTTTGGAGAGGGTTGGAAAGCAACACAGTTGGCGAAATGAGCAGAGAGCAAGTTTTCCAAACAGAGTGGAGGGAACAGAGTAGAGCCTGCAGGGCCCCTGGAAGGACCATTGGGTAACCTGGAAGCAGTGGAGGCTGTCATAAAGGCCTCAGGGGAAGGGTTGTATAACCTCCGTTCTGAAGGCTGTGTGCTCTGGGCCCTTGGGTTCCTGGGCCATGTTTCACTCTCTGCAGTAGCTTTACCCATTTAGAACTTGTTTGGTTGCCCCCTCCCCACGTGGAATGGATGTGCGGCGGCAGTTGTCCTAAATTTTGACAGCTGTGGGCCACCTATGCACATGGTGTTTAGGGTAATCCTAAACATTACCAGGAGGGAGGAATGTAGAAACCTCTTTGACTCTAGAGCCAATATAATCTGAGCCACAAAGAAAATGCTTCAGGCTGCAGATACTATGAAAAATAAGTCCAGGCTGAACCCCAGTATCTGAAATGTTATTGATTGGTTATTTTCTTCTCTCATATTCCATCTTCTGGCCATTCTCCTTGTATTTTGCATCATTCTCCAGTGTATTTTCCTTCTTTCTGGGAAATGTGGCAGCTTTTGTGATGCTGAGGCAGGAAGCAGGCTGATGGTCAGTGGTGGAGACCTTGTAGCCAGGATACCCCAGACTGCCTACAAGCAGTGGTGTCTCTCTAGGGTGCCCAGCTCTGCCTGGTCCCTGATTACATATCCAGCCATTTGAAGATCTGGTCAACTGTCAGGAAGTCTGCAGCCCTGCAACCAAGGACATCTCTTGGAGAGGAATTCTAAAGGAGAATTACTGACTTTGGATTTGACTCTTACCATTCCAATGGTAATGAAGAAGGGCTGGCTAGCCAGAGAGACCTGGAAACAGTGTTGGTCTCCATTGGCTGAAGCTGGAGCCAGCTCTCTGTTCTACCCAAGGTGACAAAGAAAGGAAGGCAGAGGAAGGGCAAGTATTTAGGGAATTCCAAAGATCAAATTGGAGGAGACCAATTTCAAAGATTATGCCAAGAAGTGAGAGCAGCTCCAGAGAGGAAATCAAGAGTTAAAAGCTGGAAGGAAAAAAAAAAAAAAAAGCTGGAAGGAATTAGAAAAGAGCGTAAGTAGGTCTGCAGTATTGCTATGGCAGCTCTGGAGTGTCCTGGGTTTCCCCTATGAGTCATTGAATCTGTGAGATGTGGGTGCGTTGACCTAGCTAAAAATTTTTTTTTTCCTAGCTAAAAATTAAGAGCAAATAACATGCCATCCTCTCAGCAATGTAATCTTTAGTTCAGAGGTTGGGGCTGAGGAGGTAGGGCACAGATATCAGCATATTCAGAAGTGAGTTAGGGGCAAAATAAATGGAATCTGACTGACAGGATGAGGCTGGAGATGATGGCAGGGTATGCACATATGGGAAGCACAGAGCACGTTGCTGCTCACAGACCTCCACAATTTCTAAGCATGTCAATCCTGATTTCTCCTTTTAAATCTGACTTCCTTTGGTATGCTCTAGAGAGGTAGCTGTGTCCACAGGTTACTACACTACTCCAAGTGATCCCAGATATAGCATCCCAGTGGTCTACAGTCTCAATCTAAGGGGAAAAACTCTGGGAGAGCACTAGTTTGTCCCTCAGGAACCCCTGGGGCTGTTTGAATGATCTCCCTCCAATATTTACAGGGTCTGAGGCAAGAACACAAATAGAAGCCCATGTGCCATCTTTTATAAGTATTTAAAAGCTAATGAACTGGTAAAATATGTTCTGTCCTCCTACAGATAGACCTAGAAGCCCAGGGTTCTTGGGCTTCCAAAAGTTCCGTGCTAGCATATGGGTCTGTCCTATATCCTAGGGCTTTACACATATTTGACACCCACCCTACATATCTGAGCTTCATCATATAAACCCACAAATGACCTCCCCTTGGCCTGGGGGTGCCCACTCCAGCAGTGTGACATGCCTTCAGGAGGATGAACATGGGGCAGGGAGTCATGTAGGCCCTAGAAGCAAGTTCTGAGTTCTTTGAGCAGGGAATTCCATGGTCTTAGATGCCTGGAACATGGCCTAGCAGGTGGCCTGGTTTCTGGATAGGAATGTCCCTTTGGCCCCATGACTCCTCCCTTGACATGGGGAGGAGGGAGATTGCAGGAGAGTAGGACCAGAGTGAGCCCTGTAAAGTGTGGGGCACATGGCAGGACCTCTCTTGCCCGGGTCTAAGGGCGATTGATGGTAGAGAGGTAGAAACCACCATTTCCTTCTCTGTTTAAGAACTGTAGTCTCCTCAGATCTCAGCTCTGCAGAACACAGGATTCCTCTTCTGACACTCTTTCCCTCCAATAGTGGATTACTGATACTGCCATCATTCCAGCAATGAAGGAATCCCATGGGTGTGCCATGGCTTAATGATTCGCCTCTTAGTGGCCAGAGATGCGTGGTCTGGTCAGTACTTTTACCCTACCCTGGTCAGCAGTACACAAATAGTTTTTGTTTTCCTTTTGATTTAAAGGGAGAGTCTTCATCCCCAAAGAAAAGCCCGTAGAAACTCATAAAGAAGAAAAAGTGACCCTTGATCCAGAACTGGAAGAAGCTTTGGCCAGTGCCTCTGACACCGAACTCTACGATCTTGCAGGTTAGTCCTCAGTTCTTGGGGTGGCTCAGTCAGTTAATTGTCTGCTTTTGGCTCCGATCATGATCCCAGGGTTCTGGGATGGAGTCCCACATGGTTAGGCTTCTTGCTTAGCAGGGGTTGGGGTCTGCTTCTCCCTCTCCCTCTGCCACTCCACTCCCCCTGTTTATACTCTCTCACAAGTGCTTTCTCTCTCCCGAGTAAATAAATAAAATCTTAAAAAAAATAGTCCTCAGCTCTGGGAAACTTTCCTGTCTGGCTCTGTGACCTCTAGGCACACACTGGCATGCATGGCAGCAGCCTTTGAGTTTCTCAGTAACTACTGCTAAATACTGCAATACCAGATTGACTTCAGCTATTACGTAGCTATAAGACTTGATGCAAGTGACTTCATCTCTCTGAGCAAATCTTATTTTGCTGTGTCTCAGCTATAAAATGTAAATTCTTATCTTAGCTATAAAATGCCCCAATAATACCCATCCTACAAAATACAAGAGTTTGTGAAACCAAAGAGAAGAAATCTAAAGGAGTGTTGAGAACTTAAGCAATGAAATAATAGCCCTTACTCTAAGGAGCTTTCACATTTGGCATTTTATCACATTTTATCATCAGAAAGTATCCATGAACTTCTTGGTCTTCCTCACAGTCACAATTCCATTTTGATTGCCACTAAGAGGTCTGTCAGCCTAGCCATGAAGCAGGAGTGACTTACCATTGCATCCACAAAGTAATTAAAGCCATTCAGCCCAATCTCTCCTCTTTTTCTAGTTTTCTTAACAATAGCAACAAAATAATATTTGATGGTGTGATTTGAATTGGTTATATATAGATGGACAAAACATAAATGGGTAGTCAAGATGGGGGTAGATTAGGGGCCAGCAAACTGTATCTTGCCTCCTGTTTCTGTAAATAAACTTTTATTGGAACAGAGCAACAATAACCAAAGAATATGTCATGAAAGTTATAAGTTTCTCACCCTAATCAAGTCCTCTCCCATTTCTACTATATCCTACAAGAAAGGTTCCATGAATATACCAGCATATTTGTGCATTAATGGAATGTGGTTTTTTTTCCAAGTGGAATGTAAATTTGGATTATTAGAGTTATTAGATCACTACAGAATAAAGGTGATTTAAAAAAGCAGCCCATACTGGGGTGTCTGGGTGGCACAGTTGGTTAAGCATCCAACTCTGGGTTTCAGTTCAGGTCCTGATCACAGGGTTGTGAGATCAAGCCCCGTGTCGGGTACGGCCTCAGTATGGAGTCCATTTGGGATTCTCTTTCCCTCTCCCTCCGTCTTTCTCTTTCTTTCTTTCTTTCTTTCTTTCTTTCTTTCTTTCTTTCTTTCTTTCTTTCTTCTTTCTTTCTGTTAAAAATAAATAAATCTTAAAAATTTTTAAATAAAAAAATAATAAAAAAACAGTCCACAAGCTTTAGCAAGAATCCTTACATCTTTATTTCACTGAAACACATTTGTAATAATAATTAACCCTCCCTGGGATCCCTGGGTGGCGCAGCGGTTTAGCGCCTGCCTTTGGCCCAGGGCGCGGTCCTGGAGACCCGGGATCGAGTCCCATGTCGGGCTCCCAGTGCATGGAGCCTGCTTCTCCCTCTGCCTGTGTCTCTGCCTCTCTCTCTCTGTGTGTGACTATCATAAATAAATAAATAGATAGATAGATAGATAGATAGATAGATAGATAGATAGATAGATAAATAATTAACCCTCCCTCCCAGGGGAACCATCTATACCTTATTCTATTAGCATGTCTGTCATCTCAGCTACATCTTCATTCCTTCTGTGATGATATCAGTGTTTAGTTCTAAGTTCATGTGTTTAAATCTCTCTCAGAAATCACTGCAAGAGGGGTACCTGGGTGGCTCAGTGGTTGAGCATCTGTCTTTGGCTCAGGTCATGATTCCAGAGTCTTGGAATCAAGTCCTGCATCAGGCTCCCCAGAGGGAGCCTGCTTCTCCCTCTGCCTGTGTCTCTGCCTCTCTCTCTCTCTCTCTCTGTGTGTCTCATGAATAAATAAATAAAATCTTTGAAAGAAAGAAAGAAAGAGAGAGAGAGAGAGAGAAAAAGAAAGAAAGAAGAAAGAAAGAAAGAAGAAAGAAAGAAAGAAAGAAAGAAAGAAAGAAAGAAAGAAATCTGTGTGTCTCATGAATAAATAAAATCTTTAAAAGAAAGAAAGAAGAAAAAGAAGAAAAGAAAGAAAGAAGAGAAAGAGAAAGAAAGAAAAGAAAGAAGAAATCACTGCAGGAATTGAGGCACCTGCGTCACACAGTTAAGCCGGTGCTTTGCAGTGGCCTTCTGTTGCTGTGGAGGGATCCTGTTATGGTTACTGTTCCTCTCAAGGGTTGTGTCCTGGTTTCTACTGGAATTGCCCAAGGGGAGAATGCAGGGCTGCATCACTCCCAGGAAATGCTTAAGAAAGGAGAAAGGGAAAAACACCAGTCATTTGGAAGAATCTAGATTCTGAAATTCATACAATAAAACCAGAGGAATAATTGAGATAGAAAACTGTCTTGTTCATCTCTATTTAACCTCACTGCCTCATCAGGTGCTCCTTCAGAACTCAGGAGGGGAGAAGCCCACCAGTGATTGGGTGACAGTATCTTCTCTAGGATGGTATTTTCTGGAAGATCAAGAGCAGCCCCATGAGCGGATGGGCGGGTAGCCAGTGAGGTTTAAATAAGAAAGAGTGCCACTGCCCCTCGCATGTTGTAATGGCAGGTAGACAACAGAATGTCATCAAGGGAGTAGCAGCTGACCTCCAAGACAGCACTTCCTCAAGCAACTATAGCTCAGCATGGTCCCCAGTTCTGCTGGTCTAGAGACTCAATCTTGTAGTGCACATAAAAGATGTCAATTTGGGGCTGACCCACTAGCCAGATTCATTGGAAACAGATAAAACAAGAATTACAACTTGGCAATGGGAGCCAAATTATAATTAGAAGTTGCTTAGTGGATATGGGGCCAAAACAAAATGCATTTGGATGATCTCAGTGGCTTGGGTTTATCAAATAGGATGTCTTCTCCCTCGGCAGTGCCAGAGACATAGTGACAAATTCTTACTTATTTAATGAGAATTTGTAAAGTGCTTAGAACAGTGTCTGGCACATAAGTCATTTGACCCTTGTAACACTTAAAGTATAATTATTATTCATCCCTACCTTACAGATGATGAAACATGGTCAGAGGCATTTAGTAACTTCCCAAGTCACACAGGTAGTATGTGGCAGAACCAGGATTCCAACTCTGGCTGACGGCTCCTGAGTGCCACTCTTAACCCAGAGCTTTTGGCTCTAAACATTTGCCCTTTATTGGGCTGTTGTTGGCTGCCTCCCTGCTCCTGATGTGTAGATTACAGTACAAATGATGAGGAGCTCTGAGATACTCTTCTGCCTCCTGTTGACAGATTACCTGTTCTGGGATCCTCCTCCAGATGGCCAATCTCATCCGTATAATTTCATTAGTAAAGGGGGCAGTTGCCTTTCAGCCTGCGCAGAGCTCATTCTGGCCCAGTGCTGTTTCTTGCATCCTTTGCTGCCTCCTGGTGCAAGCTCCCCGTAATACAGGAGATGCAAAATCTCAGTATGCTTATCTGACCCTTTATTGCTGTTATCTCTCTCTTTTTCCCCCCATCCTAGGATGTTCTCAACTGGGGAGGACAACTCCTATTGGTACTGAGAGACTGAAGTGGCTTTCATTGAAAGAGGCCCATGATCTTTCTGCTATTTGCTGTAGTCTGTATCATGTTAGATCTTAAAGTATCCTTAGCCTCAGTCCCACCCTCACACTTTACAGATGAGAAAACAGAAATGTTGAGTCTACTTAACTAGGAGGCCTAAGCAAGTTTTCAGTAATTTGGGGACATAACTGGATCATTGCCATGCAGATCCTAAATGATTCTACCTGTATAGCCACAGAAAGACATGTGAAGATTGCTGATGGCAATGGAAAAGGATTGGGAAGTAATTTTTAAAAATATGTAAGCTCATTTAACACTATATGTGGGGATCCCTGGGTGGCGCAGCGGTTTGGCGCCTGCCTTTGGCCCAGGGCGTGATCCTGGAGACCCCGGATCGAATCCCACGTCAGGCTCCCGGTGCATGGAGCCTGCTTCTCCCTCCTCCTGTGTCTCTGCCTCTTTCTCTCTCTCTATGTCTATCATGAATAAATAAATAAATCTTAAAAAAAAAAAAAAAAACACTATATGTGTCCCACACACTGTGCAAGGCTAGGAGGTGCTGGAGGCTTACTTTATGATATGAAGAATTGATCTTCAAGGGGCAAATTAACATTGTGGACATCCTAACATGCCTTCCCAAACTTAATATATATTTACTGATTATCTTTGTTTCTAGCTGTTCTTGGCGTACACAATTTACTCAACAATCCAAAGTTTGATGAAGAAGTGGCCAGCACTAAAGGTGGCAAAGTACCCGTGAGAAGTAAGTTGGTGTGGAGTCTGTGGTTTGTGCAACTTGGGAGCTCCAGGTGTTGTTGATAGGAGGGAGGCCTGTTGACTGGCTGCCTGTTGAATCCAGATTTCCATCTTGCAGGCTGTGTGGGCAGATTCTATCACTTCACCAAGGATCGATCACTGGGCTTTGAGCAGTCAAACCAGAAAAGGGAAGCCAATAATCAAAGTTGTTTTGCAGCATAATGTACCAGTAGTCTGTGTGTTTTGCCCAGAACATACTTTTTGGTAGATCTGTTAAAAGTATGAAATTGCTGATAAAAAGACTGACATAGCATAGATTCCAGAGTTTCATGTTCCTAACGATATTTTTTAATCAACTATAATATTTTTGATAAGTTCCCTTTGAGTGTCTATTTTGTCTCAATAATGGATGCAGGTCATTAGAATTTGAATACCCACTTCCCCCAGACAGTGCGAAAGACACACTGGCATGAACTTACTGGCCCAGAAAGTGAGAGGCCACAATTCTCTGTATTAGCATTTCTTGGAGAAGTATACAGTTTATTAGACTCTCTCATGGACTCATTAATTAGTCATCTACTAAATACCTACTGTGTGTCATGAATGTTCTAGGCTTAGGTACAAAGATTAAAAATGGTCTCTGCCCAAAGGAACATATCTGTCCATGGTCAGGACAGACCAATAATCAGGTAATTTTGCTACAGTGTGATCCAGGAGCTGTAAAAACTTACAGAAGATCACAGCTTTTATTAGAATAATTATATTTTATTCTCTTTGAAGGAGTCTGAGCAGGTGCTTTCTAGTCTGAGCAGCATATTTACAAACTATCACTTATGCTGGGCTATTTATTCAGGCAATAAGCAATGTTAATTTTAAATTTTTTCTTTCTGGCTTCATTATGGGTGCAGATGAAAAATGTTTATACAGATGAAAAATGTTTATACTTTTTAACTTCAGTATCAAAGGGTAAGGGTCAAACTGGGTGGCTCAGTGGTTTAGCGCTGCTTTCAGTCCAGGGCCTGGTCCTGGAGACCTGGGATCGAGTCCTGCGTCGGGCTCCCTGCATGGAGCCTGCTTCTCCCTCTGCCTGTGTCTCTACCTCTCTCTCTCTCTCTATGTCTCTCATGAATAAATAAATACAATCTTAAAGAAAAAAAAGGGTAACATTCTGACAGCATGTTTGTTATTAAAAGTCTGATGTATTGTCTCCTGGGCTTTTATGCATACACAGATCATTAACTTTTTTTAAGACTGTTTTTTAAGGGAAATTTTAGGTACATAGCAAAATTGAACAGAAGGCACAAAGATTTCCCATAAACTCCCTGCCCCCAATTTGTACATCACCTCCCCCATTATGAACACCCCCCCCACCAGAGTGGTACATGTATTAGTTAACTTGATGAACCTACATTGACACAGCATTATCACCCAAAGTCCATTGTTTATATTGGTGCTCACTCTTGAGGTTGTATGTTCTATGGGTTTGGATGGATATATACTGACATGCATCTGCCATTATAGTATCATGCAGAGTAGTTTTACTATCCTAAAAATCCTCTCTGCTCACCTATTCATCTTTCAAATCTTCTCCTAGCTCCTGATGACCACTGATCTTTTCATTGTCTCTATAGTTTTGTCTTTTCCAGATTGTCATATAGTTGGAATCATACAGCATGTAACCTTTTCAGATTGGCTTCTTTCACTTAGTAATATACATTTAAGTTTCCTCCATGCCTTTTCAGACTTGATAGCTCATTTCTTTTTTAGCACTGAATGATATCGTATTATAGGGATGTATTTATCCATTTACTTGCTGAAGGATATCATGGTTGCTTCCAAGTTTTGGTAATTATGAATAAGGCTTCTATAAACATCCATGTGTGGATATTTTTGTGTGGGTATAAGCTTTCAATTCCTTTGGGGGAAATATCAAGGAACATGATTGCTGGATCTTATAATAACAGTGTGTTTAGTTTTGTAAGAAACTACCAAACTGTCATCCAAAGTGGCTGTAACATTTTGCATTCTCTCCAGCAAAGAATGAGAGTTTCTATTGCTCCACTTCTAGTTAGCATTTGTTTTTGTCAAATCAGATTGTAGTTATTCTGATAAGCGTGTAGTAGTTTCTCATTATTTCAATTTGCATTTCCCCAATGACATGACATATTATGTGGAGCATCTTTTCATATGCTTCCTTGCCATCTGCATATCTTCTCTTGTCAGGTGCCAGTTAAGGTCTTTGGCCCAGTTTTTAATCAGGTTGTTGTCCTATTGTTGAGTTTTAAGAGTTCTTTGTATATTTTGGATAACTATCTTTTATTAGATATGTATTTTGCAAATATCTTTTTTCAGAATAAAAAATTTAATTTTGGTGAAGTCCAGTTCTTTCTTTCGTGGACCATACCTTTAGTGTTGTATCTAAAAAGTTGTTGCTAAACCCTAGGTTTATCTAGGGTTTCTCCTATATTATCTTCTAGGAGTTTTGTAGTTTAGCATTTTACATTTAGATGATACATTCTGAGTTAATTTTTGTAAAGGGTATAAGTTCTCTGTCTAGATTCTTTTTTTTTTTTTTTTTTTTTTTGCATGTGGTTGACCAGTTGTTCTCACACCATTTTTTTAAAGACTATCTCTTCCCCCATTGCATTGCCTTTGCTCCTTTATCAAAAATGAGTTGACCATATTGATGTGGATCTTTTTCTGGGCTCTCTATTCTGTTCCATTGATCTATTTGTCTAGTCTTTCACCACTACCATACTGTCTTGATTACTGTAACTTTATAGTAAATCTTAAAGTCTGATCGTATCAGTCCTCTTTGTTTTTTGTTTTCAGTATTGTGTTGGTTATTCTGGGTCTTTTGCCTTTTCATATAAACTTTAAAATTAGTTTATTATTACATACAAAATAACTTGCTGGGATTTTCACTGGGATCGCATTGAATCTATAGCTCAAGTTGAGAAGAACTGACATCTTAACAATATTGAGTCTCTCTCAATATCTCTCCATTTAGTTCTTTTTATTTCTTTCAATAAAGTTTGGTAGTTTTCCTCATACAGATCTTGTACATATGTTATATCTATACATATTTCATTTTTCATTAGCTTTTTTTCAAATTGTGGCTCTCTTATCAGCACACGTAGGTTTGCCTCATTCTTTTACTGAAAAGGTAGCATCTTATTATGTAATTATGCTGTAAGTTATTTAACCATTTTCACATTGATGGACATTTTGTTTATCACTCTTTGCTGTCACAAGTAATACATCAGTGAACGTTCCTAAATATGTCTTTATGTAGTCATGCTATTTTTCTATAGATTAGACTTTTAGATACATAATTACTGAGTCATTTTACATTTTGATAGGTAAGGCCAAATTACTCCCCCAAAAAGTTTGCATCAGTTTATGTTCTCATCAACATGAGATGTGTTTTACTCCACATTGTTGCCAGCTCTACATGTTATCTCTTTTTACACTTTTTTGGCTAGCCAAAAGGTATTTTATTTTTTAATTTCACAGTTTAATTACTTTTTATATTTTTGGTTGATGGGCAGAGATTCTTCTGGTCATATTATTTGTTGATTTTTAATTGGGTTGTCTACTGAATTGTAGGAGCTCTGTGTATATTGGGATATTAACACTATGTTTGTTAAATATATTCCTGAAACATTTTCTGATAACTGTTTTTGAGAATTGTTCCATCTTTGCCTTTCTATCCCTTTCTCTCCCCATACTTTTGTCAAAATCAAAGATCTAAAATAGAAATCAGAGAAGGGTGAGGTATGGTCAAGAGGCCAGAGGGGGCACCTACCTGACTCAGTCGGTAGAGCATGTGCTCTTGATCTCAAGGTCATGAGTTTGAACCCCACATTGGGCACAGGGTCTATTTTAAAAGAATAAATAAATAAATATTTTTAAAAAAAAGAGTCCAGAGGAATAGTATGGTTTTGGAAATGAAAAAACTTTCTTTTTTGCATCTCAAATCCAGTGTTTTGATTATTATAGTTTGAAAGTGGTCCATATACAGCAGCAATAACTGCCTGTGATTTTGGGAGTGGAGGTTGCTATAGGGCCTACTGCACTTTTGGTTCCATGTAGCATCAGCTACTGAGACTTCTCAATGGAGTTGAGAAACATCAGTCTCTGAAACTTTAACTCAGAACCATACCATTCCCATGCTTGCTTAGTTGAGAATAAACTTTACTATCATTGATATTACAGTATAATTGGAATCAGAGCATGGGAAGGAAGGGTCGTTTTGGGGGAAGTCACTTCCGATTTTGAGAGGAGAGCCCTTACATTTTCTTTTTAAAATTAAAATTTGTGTGTTAGATGTGGTCAAAGGTGAGAAGGTCAAGCCAATATTTGAAGAACCACCCAATCCTACCAATGTGGAAGTAAGCCTGCAGCAGATGAAAGCCAATGATCCCAGCCTGCAAGAAGTCAACCTCAACAATATTAAGGTATTTCATTATGATAATCAGTTGCTTGATGTATCATGAAGTTAGAAAATTTAATAGCATTGACTGCCTGCTTTCATGCCTGTTTCTAATCCCTGTAGTCACTGATGTTGAGACAAGGTATCCTATTCAAAGAAGAAATTTTTAAAAATTGATTTCTGGAATTCTTCAAAAACAATCATACTATTTATGTTAAAGGTAGAATATTGGTTATTTAGTGCTGGGTAATAAAATACCCTGAAACTTCGAGACTTAAAACAACAAACATTTGTTATTTCACACAGTTTTTGAGTGTCAGGAATCAGCACCTAGCTGGGTAGTTGTGGCTCAGGATCTCATGTGATCACGGCTGTAATAAAGCTGTCATCAAGGTCTGCAATCATCTGAAGGCTTGAGTGGGGCAGAAGGGTCCACTTTCAAGATGGCACACTCATGTGGCTCTTGGCAGGAGACCTCAATTTCTCACCACATGGACGTCTCCATAGGGCTGTTTCAGTGTCCTGGCATCATGACAGCATGCTTCCCCCAGAGCGAGTGGTTGAAGAGAAAAAGAAAGAGCAAGCAGGAAGCCACAGTGCCTTTTATGGCTTATTCTCTGAAGTCACACATTGTCACTTCTGCTTTATTCTATTTGGTAATTAGTCGTGTTACTCTCAAAGGGATGGGAAAGAAGGATGTGTGTGTGCATGAGAGAGAGAGAGAACATTGCCTGGTATCTATTTTGTTACTTCTTTTTGGGCCAACATCTGCCATTTAAAAATAATAACTGGCTTGTACTGAGTACTCACTGTGTGCCATGTCCTTTGCTAAATAATTGGAATTCATTACAGTAGCCCCCTATTATTGTAGTTTTGTTTTCCATGGTTTCAGTTACCCTCAGTCTGCCACAGTGTAGAAGTGGGTGATCCTGACATACTGTCAGAAGATCAATAGTAGCCTAACCCTATATCACAATGCTTATGCCATTCACCTCACCTTACCTCACTACAAAGGCATTTTATCATCTCACATCAATACAAGAAGAAAGGTGAGTATAGCTGTATTTTGAAAGAGAAAGAGAGACATCCATATAACTTTTATTATATTATATTATTACTATTATCCTATTACTAGTTACTATTGTCAATCTCTTACTATGCCTATAACTTATTAATTAAACTTTATCATATGTATGTACAGGAAAAAACAAATCTGTACAGTGTTAGTGCTCTCCATGGTTGCAGGCATCCACTGGGGGTCTTGGAACATATCCCCATGGATAAGGGAAGACCACAGTATCTCATTTAATCCTTGGTGGCACTTAAAGAGGTTGAGTTGCTCATAGCCACTCAACACTAAGTAAACTACAACATAATATGGCAAAACCCCAAATGTTGTGGAATTGTAGGTAAAGAAATGTTTTATCTTGCCTAGGAGAGTGAGTAAACAAAGGAGGTGATATTTCAGCTGGGTCTTGAAAGACAAATAGGAATTAATCAGAGGAAAGGACAATAGAATTTCCAGGCAAAGGGAAAAGCATACCTAAGAATGTGGAGGAGAGAAGGACCACGATATGTTAAGAGAATGGCAAGTAGGTCAGTCTGGCTAGAATATAGAGAATAAAAGAGAAAAGGAGGGAAGTTTGGTATGTGCATAATATCTTGGCCAGAGTGAACGGAAGGGTGATATACCAAAATGTTGTATTGTGTTAGATTCCCTCATTAGACACTATAGGGTTCTATTGGCCCAGGATGGCTCAGTTGCTGAAACATGATGGGTAATGAGTCTTTTAAAAAGGATGTCTGGCACTTAGTCATTTAAACCCATAAAATATTTAAAAGCTGTGGGTCCTTGACTTGGGGTAGGGGGAGCTACAGAATGGTTTATCAACTATCCGTGTCTTCCTCATTTTAGAACATTCCAATTCCAACCCTGAAGGAATTTGCAAAAGCTCTAGAAACCAACACTCATGTAAAGAAGTTCAGCCTGGCTGCAACCCGCAGCAATGACCCTGTGGCAATTGTGAGTAAAATCTTAAGAAAAAAATATGACAATATTTAATTCAGTAGGAACTATTTTTATTTTATCAGTTAACAATTTTTAGATCTGGTAAATGTATTTTCTACGCAGTTAAATGTTCCAATGAGATAATAAAACAACTCAAAAGTCAGGCACTTTGAATTAACTAAAATTTTGTTAGCACTACACTTTAGAAGAAAGAAATAAGATTCAATTAGGCATTTAGCTAAATAAATATTTAGATTTTGCTCTGTGCTTTTGTATTTTCCAAAACTTTTGTATCTACTTTACATTCTGTCATAGTTAATGAATATTATAAGACTCCCAAATCCTACAGGAACTCAGCACATATGAAAGTGTATTTCATTTTAATCTTTGAAATGGATTAGTAAATTTCAAAAATTTTAAACAGCCAGATCTTAAAACATTTTTTGACACTGTCAACCAGAATGCAAAAAAAAAAAAAAAAAAAAAAAAAAAAAACCAACCAAAGCTCTGTTCCTTCCATGCATTTTAGATAATTCAGCTAAATGAGGACGCTCCTGAATCCAAAAAGTACTACAAGTATTACCACCAGTCAGTGTTATTACTATTAATAGCTAATATTTTTTGGGCAATTAGTAAATGCGAGCAGTAATCTCTGTGCTTTACACACGTCAGCTCATCTAATCCTCACTGTAATACTATGAGGTATGTACTATTATTAGTTCTCACTTTAACGAATGAGCAGTCTGAGGCTCAGAAAGGTTAAATATCTTCCCCAAGGTAACACAGCCAGTAAGTGGAACCACCAGGTTTTTCTGGTTCTACAACCAGGATGCTTTAACCATCAGCCTATGCTATATTTATACACAATGTGTCCTATCATATATTTGCTAAAATATGTCCGTTTGGGGCAGCCTGGACATCAGCCTGTGGTTCTATAGCATCTAATGCTCAGTTTTTTTGTTTTTGTGTTGTTTTTTTTTTAATTTTTATTTATTTACGATAGTCACAGAGAGAGAGAGAGGCAGAGACACAGGCAGAGGGAGAAGCAGGCTCCATGCACCGGGAGCCCGACGTGGGATTCGATCCGGGGTCTCCAGGATCGCGCCCTGAGCCAAAGGCAGGCGCTAAACCGCTGCGCCACCCAGGGATCCCTAATGCTCAGTTTTTGAATCCAGCTAGAAAAACAAGTTTTTTTGGCTTGATGATGTGATTTAAAGTCACATGTCTGTTGGAAGACCTAAAATAGCATTAAAACAGATAACATAGGGGTGCCTGGATGGCTCCGTCAGTTAAGCTTCTGACTCTTGAATTTGGCTGAGGTCATGATCTCAGGGTGGTGAGATCTAGCCCTGTGTCTGACTCCACATTTGGTGTGGAACCTGATTAAGATTCTCTCTCTCTCCTTCTTCCTCCACCCCAATTAAAATAAACAAAATAAAATGAAATAATAATAAAAATAAAAACAGACAACATGTAAGTAATAACTGCCTATCACAAAGCTGAATGTGAATAGATGTTTGAACAACACTTTAAAAAAAAAAAAAGATTTATTTATTTGAGAGAGAGAGAGAGAATGAGCCCCCTGGATAGGGGAGGGTCATAAAGAGAAGCAGACTCCCCGATGAGCAGGGAGCAGGACACAGAGCTCCATCCCAGGACCCCACCCCTACCCCGAGATCATGACCCAGCCAAAGGCAGCCGCTTAACCAGCTGAGCCACCTAGGTGCCCCTGAACAAGGCTTATTAAATGAATGAATGAACATACCCTCTAACCTCTCAGCAATCCAGTATATTTCCATGATGACCACAGCAAATATAAAATAAGCACTCATGTAAGAGGGACTAAGCTACAAAATTGGTGTTTTCACTAGCAGTTATTACGTATGTAAATATGTAGATTGAAAGCAGTTTTGAGTTTGAAACCTGTCATTAAAATAGAAAAAGCAGAACCAGGTCACTGCTAAAGGTGAAATTAACAATTTAAGGATTTTTATCAGTATATGATTTATATAATCTCTGTCGTTTAGATTTGTTTTCAATAAAGCAAAATATTCACAGTACATTTTGTATGTAACTGACTAAAGGGATGAATAAATAAATGATTTACCACTTCAATGTAATACATTACAGTAAAATTGCAGGGATGGAAATAGGTTATAGTCTATTTTCAGCACCATTAGCAAATAATCTCACTCTTCTACCCAGCCAAATAGAATAACTTGCTAAATGGACTAAATAAATTCCAAATCTAATAAAGTCTTTGATACTGTTTTTAATGCAATAACTCTATATTGAGTGCATACCATGTGACAAGCACACCACACAATTGTAAGGAACAGTTGCAGTCCTTAAGGGTGTGAAGAGACATGCCTCTCTGGCCTGATTCCTCAGTAGCTTCCTATGGCTCACCTTTCACCTGGCAGCCCTTGGGTGGTTCTCCTTTTAGTCATGCCAGAGTTGAGAAAGAACTTTTCTGTAGGTTGAAAATTGGTTGATTGCCCCAGAGGCAATAGAGATCTTAGTGATTATGACTAAATAACTTGCTGCAAAGAATTAAAGATGGGGGCACCTGGCTGGCTGGCTGGCTGAGATGGCACAACATGTGACTCTTGATCTCAGGGTTGTGAGTTTAGCCCCACTTTGAGTGTGGAGATTACTTTAAAAGAAAAAAAGAACTAAGGAGCAGTGCTAAAGCAAACAGTTTCAAGAGATTTTTCTTTTTAAGGTTGAGAAGCAGGGATGCCTCGGTGGCTCAGTGGTTGGTTGAGTGTCTGCCTTCAGCTCTGATCCTGGCATCCCAGGATTGAGGCCCACATCAGACTCTCAGCAGGAAGCCTACTTTTCTCTCTGCCTATGTCTCTGCCTCCCTTTCTGGTCTCTCATGAATAAATAAATAAAATCTTAAAGAAAAAAAAAAGGTTCAGAAACAGATTCAGTGAGGCACTTCTGGGATTATTGTGAACATAGGCAAATTATGTGTATGTGAGATGGCATTATCCCCTTCTGCAAATGAGGCAACTGAGGCTCTTAGAGCTTGAGTAACTTAACTAAGATGACACAGCATGTAGACGAGCCAAGAAGTGCTTTTAAGTGACCTATTATCAGGCTCAGCTCACCATGCCCCAAGCACACCTGTGTGACCACATCTCTAGCAGGGAGCAGAAAAAGTCCATATACATTAAAAAATGCATTTGTTATTAACAACGATGTCAAGTAAAAATCAAGAGTTTAGTACAGCACTGTCCATAACAAAATGAGAGCCACGAATATAAACCATGTGTATGATTTTAAATTTTTCTGGTAGCCACATTAAAAAAGAAAAGAAATAGATGGGACTCATCTTAGTAATTTTATTTAAGCCAATAGATCCCAAATATTATCATTTCAAAATATAATTTGAAAATGGATTAAGGTATTTTACATTATTTTTTTCATACCACATTGTTGAAATCCAGTATGTGTTTTACAGCACGTCTCAATTCAGGCCAGCCATTTTTCAAGGGCTTAATAGGAACATGTGTCTTGAGGCTACCCTGTGGATGGTGCAGATTTGGACAATGCAGGAAACTGGATTTCCATATAATCCTGTAAAGTACAGAAAGCAAAAATCTTCTCTTAAAAAATGTATTTCTACTATAACTATTTATATAACATTTAAGAAATCTAGTCTTTGTTTTACTGATGTTATCCCCAGCACATGTAATAGATGCTTAAATATTTGCTGAACTGAAATTAACTTGGGCCTACAGCCCAGGGTTATGTTTGGCTGGGTCTCCCCTGTTTTGTTCAGTATGAGAAGAGTGTTTTCTCAAGTTTAAAAGAAAGTGGCAAGATCCTGGCTACTTGCCAGGAAGTCCTGCAACTTTTTTATAAAGGCCTAATTGCTCCGGCATTTTGTTATTCTAATAATGAACGTAAATCCTGAAGCCTGGAACGTCCATAAGGAACGCCTAATGCATTTCCTTCTGATGCTCTAATTAAAATGTGTACGTTTAATTCCAATTAAGGACCTAGCAGTGAATAAATACACTTTAATTTACGTGGGGTACAATAATGTCAGTCCAAATCTTTGAGCTTTCTTTGCAGTTAAAGCAACTGCTTGACTAACACACAGGATTAGTCTTCTAGTCTGGTGCTTCTCAACTCCGTAATTTTGCCCTCCAGGGGACATTTGGCAGTATCTGCAGATATTTTTGGTTGTCATGACTGGGAAGGGTACTATTGGCATTTAATGGGTCTCAGAAGCTGCTAAACATCCTGCAGTACACAGGACAACATCCCACAACAAAGAATCCTCTGGCCTCAAACGTCATTGATGCCAAGGTCGAGAAATCCTGTTCTGGTCCCAAGTTAGTCCTTCTCTTTCTTCTTCCTGTGTTTTCCACCATAAAAACAATTAAAATAATTAAGAAGTTCCTTGTTCCATTCCCCAGAGCAATCAGTATTAATGATTTGTATTTCATTTTTCTAGTTGTTGTCTTTAGGACTTTAATTAAAGTGCTTGTCAATCCTGGTGAACATGAATCACCTGGAGAGCTTTTTAAAAACCAGGCACCCCAGAAATCCAGGGGTGCCTGGGTGACTCAGTTGGTTAGGTGTCCCACCTTTTGGTTTTGGCTCAGGTCCTGGTCTTCGGGTGGTGGGAATGAGCCCCGTGTCAGGCCCTGTGCTTGGTAAGGAGTCTGCTTGTCTCTCTCCCTCCCCACAGCTAGTCCTCTCTCTCTCTGTCTCTCTCTGTCATAAATTAATTAATTAATTAATTAATTAAATACATACATACATACTTAAAGAAAGATATAGCAGTCCAAGCTATAGCCTGAGATTCTAATTATCTGGGGTGGGGCCCAAGTATTGGTATATACTTTAAAGCTTCCAGATCATTCTAACATGTAGGCGGAGTGGAAAACCCCTTGGTATACATACTTTGATAATTTTTATTTCTCCATGAGAAAAGCTGAGAGTTCTATACCCTGTCTTCATCCCTCCTTTTTCTACTTCCAAATTGTAGTTATCCCATTATTTTCACACATTTCAGCTTTATATGTTTTTTGCCATTATAGTCTGTGTTTTGTATATAGATTGCAAAAATCTTAAACTTTTCACCCATATTTACAAATTACCTGGCTGGGGATCCCTGGGTGGCTCAGCAGTTTGGCACCTGCCTTCGACCTAGGACGTGATCCTGGAGTCCCGGGATCGAGTCCCACATTGGGCTCCCTGCATGGAGCCTGCTTCTCCCTCTGCCTGTGTCTCTGCCTCTTTCTCTCTCTCTCTCTCTCTCTCTCTGTGTGTCTCTCATGAATAAATAAATAAAATATTTAAAAAAAAAAACAATTACCTGGCTATGTAAATGCATAAATCTCTGTCTTCATGGGCTTTATAGTCTAGTGACTAATGGTGGTCTGAGTCTTGTTTCTTTGTAAGTAACTTCTTTTTTCTTGCTAGAAACTTTTAGGACTCTCTCTTTTCATTTGGAGTTCTGAAATTTCACTTGTATGTGCCCCACTTATGAGTCTTCTTTACTCATTTTGCAGAGCATCCAGTAGGTTCTTTCAGATAAAGACTCATAACCCCCTTCAAATCTAGGAAATTTTTTTTCCTATTATTTTATAATTTCTTCCCTTCTATTGTCTTTTATTCTTTCATCCTTCTGAAACTCCTACTAGATGAATGTTGAACTTCTGTATCTTTCCCCATATCTTTTAATATTTGTCTCATATTTTCTATCTTTGTCTTTTTACTCTGCATTCTTGGGAATATCCCTAGATTTATGTTCTCACTCACCAACTTGGTCTTCAGCCATGCTCGTTTTGTAATTCTGGATGTCTATTATTTTTCTTTATTTCAATATAATATTTAAATTTTTCAAAACATTTCTTTGTTCATATTCCCCCCCCATAATAGCAAGTATTTATTTTATGGATACAATGTGTTTTCTTTCTTTTCTTTTTTAGGGGAAGAGAAGAGAGAGAATAACAATTGGAATTTTTATATTTGTTTCTGTTCCTTGAATAATCTCTACAGTATGTTGTCCTATTTGGTTAGCTTGGCTTTTCTCTTCCGTGATGTTGGTTTTCCTAATATGTCTGGCAGTCTGGTTGCCAGACTTGCAAATAGAGAACGAGGTTGTTTTGTGTAAACTAGGATCATTTCCTCTGCAGTTGTGTCAATCTGTTTCGCCAACAGAGCTCTCCCTTAAAAGGGAGGGAGGGCCCTTTCTGTTTCCCATTTGTCACCATTCAACAGGCAATGTATTTTATTTATTAATTTATCAACTGCCCTCTTAGGAAAGGGATTTATGTTTTCTCTGCTGCTGGCTGCTATAGAAGCCCAATAAATAGTCTTTTTTGAATAAATGAATGAATGAATGAATGAATGAATGAATGAACGCTTTTGTAAGCAGGCAGGTGGACTGACTGGCAGCCCTCTCTGAAGGGTGTGCATGAGGAGCTGACAGGTGGCAGGGAGTCCCCCACAACTGTACAGCTAAGAGGGCATCACTCTGGGAAGGGGTACATTTCAGTATATTTCACTCCTGGACATAGCTGCCTCTCCTCTCTTTTTCTCCCACACCATATCTGGTGAGAGGTACAGAGGTGCCTCTTTATGTACGGCTTCTGTCTCAGGTCCTAGCCTCACCAGAGTATCTTCCTGGAAAAGTTTTCTTGATGGTTGCACTGGCAGTGGTTTCTTTTCTGGGGAAACTGCAGGAGGGGCAATGTGCTATCCATCTAGTTGTTCCTCTGTTCTTAAGGCAGTTCTTTAATGAAATACCCCATTCAGGACTTACCTCTGGCATCCTGGGCAACAGCTTTTTTTGTGATCATTTCTCCACCAATGTCCTCTTTTCTGTATTTCAGCAATTCTTCAAGGTAGTGGCCCTCTCTTTTGTTTTATTTTTCCTGCACTGTGAGAGTTCCATTCACTTAAAAATGCTATCTTCCCTTCATAACAGTGGGAAATGTTGGGTGCAAGAGGAATAGGCAGGTGCATGTATGTATCTGTTGTCTTGAACTGGGAGTCTCCAGTGGGTTTGCCACTCTGAATGGTGATTATATTCCAAAAATCACTTTGAGGAATTCTGATTTATAGATGACCTAAATAATATGACTAGTGCCCACATGCCAGTCAACAGTAGAGTTTCTCTTATCCATTCATAGTAAAAGGCACAAAATTCTGAGATCGTGTCCTTTCCACATTTTTTCCTAATATTAAAATGCCTTTTTCTCAAAACACACGCACACGCACACACACACACAAACACACACAATAGAAACTGACAATGATAACAGATGGTAGTGGGATTTTACTCAATGTCCTTACTGAACAAAGTTGGTAATCCTATATCAGGATTTTTTGGTTTTGGTTTTGGTTTTAGGTACATAAGATTCCTAAGTCTGGGCTGCTGGACTGAATTATTCTTAGTTTGACTTGACTCAGTTTTTCTTTAAGTTTATAAAAACCATCTGTGTTTAATTTGGGAGTGGGGAGTTCAGTAAATAAATCTTTAGAAGCATTAATGGTTATTTCTTTTTTGCATCAAAGGCTTTTGCAGATATGCTGAAAGTAAACAAGACCCTGAAAAGCCTAAACATTGAATCCAATTTTATCACTGGGACTGGGATCCTGGCTCTGGTGGAGGCACTAAGAGAAAATGACACCCTGACAGAGATCAAGATCGACAACCAGGTAGGACTCCGAGGGTGCATGTGAAAGGGGGTGCTGTGGGCATCTGGGTGCTTCAGTGGTTGAGCATCTGCCTATGTCTCTGCCTCTCTCTCTCTCTCTGTGTCTCTCATGAATAAATAAATCTGAGAAACTTAAAAATTAAAAGAAGAAGGAAGAAGAAAGAAGAAAAAGTGTCTCGCAAGGCAGTGAGTTAAAAGCCAAAGTTCTGTTAATCTGAGGTTCTGGCTTCCCTGTAAGTTATACCAGCTTCCGGCCTGTAGAGGGTGTGTGGGAGCGCATGTCAGTAACTAAACACTACGCACAGTGAGGCCGCCCAAGACTGAAAGGGCTAGCTCTCCCCCAGCCCTCAGCTAAACAGGCAGCGGGGGAGAGAGGAGGTGGGACCACAGGTGTTGATAGCTGCTCTGTGCAGCCATCAATCACCCTTGCCTCCTAGCGGGAATCTCAGCCAGTCCTGTCCCAGCCTTACTGTTGCCTCTCACTGGGACTGTGGCTGCAAGGAGAAAGCACACTAGCCATACCCAGAGACAGACTCCTTGCTCTTGGTTGGAGGCAGCCAGAACTGAAAAAAAAAAAAACAAAAACAAAAACAGGGAGAACTGGACTCCTGTAGTCTGGGCTGGCCACAGAGCCTGTTCAGAGGAATCCGGGTTCTAGAAGATGGTCTGGCTTAGAGAAGCAGGCCATACCCACAGTGTGATCACAGTCTCAGCCCTATTGCAGTGTTTCTTAGGTTCCCATCAACAGCCAAAGCACACTGCTTTACTCTAGAGCCTCATCTTTCTTCCTGTACCCTGGAGGCCTTTTCCCAGCATCCGCCTGGTGTGCACTTCTGGTTGCTCTGCTAGCTTCCGCTGGCTCCTGCTGTTGGGCAGCAATTCTCAGTTCTCAGTGTGATGCTGTGTCCTGCCCCTTTCACCACGGAGAGCCGAGCCGTCTGCCATGGGACTCAAGTGAATCTGAAAGGTCCAGACACTGTCTAGTGGAAGAAAGGGCCCTGCCATGGCCCAGAAAGAGGAGAGAACACAGAGACTTTGTGCTGTGAGCATTCACTTGTGGGGTAGTGGCAGGGCCAGTGAGGAGAGCGCCCTGTTGAGAGTGCCCCCTGCACGTCTGGAAATTCCCTAGTCTAAACCCTCCAAGACCTGACAAAGCATCAGGACTCTACCCAGGATTTTGCTTAAGTCTGGAAATCCCCAGCAGGTCCCATGAACAGCTCTACAGTACTTTTTTTGTTAATTAGGACACATGGGCTGCTTTAGTGCAGGTCCTCTGCCCCTGGGCTCCTCCAGAGACTTGCTGCTAGGGGAGCCAGGGAACCTACCGAAGACAGGTGCTCCTTTACTCTCACCCTCCCCAGAAGGGATGCATCACCAACACAGCTTTCCCAAATGAAGATCTGTGAAGGGGATATACACACCCAGCTGTACACACTCATGAAACTCAATGTGATTCAGGAAGCTGTGTGTACTGCTCCTCGTAAATTTAAAAAGAGGCATCAGGGAATGGGAGAGTAGGAAAATGAGCCAGAGAGATATATAAACGGGAAGGTGGGGATACCTGGGTGGCGCAGCGGTTTGGCGCCTGCCTTTGGCCCAGGGCACGATCCTGGAGACCCGGGATTGAGTCCCACGTTGGGCTCCCGGTGCATGGAGCCTGCTTCTGCCTCTGCCTATGTCTCTGCCTCTCTCTCTCTCTCTCTCTCTGTGTGTGTGTGTGTGACTATCATAAATAAATAAAAAATTTAAAAAAAAAAACAAAAAAACGGGAAGGTGGGCAGCCCCGGTGGTGCAGCGGTTTAGCACCGCCTGCAGCCCAGGGCGTGATCCTGGAGACCCGGGATCGAGTCCCATGTCAGGCTCTCTGTATGGAGCCTGCTTCTCCCTCTGCCTGTGTCTCTGCGTCTCTCTCTGCATCTCTGTGAATAAATAAATAAAATCTTTTAAAAAAAAATGGGAAGAAAAGAAGCAATAGCTCAGGAATATTTATCAAATGAACTAGTATCAGAAAGAAGTGAACTGAGTTCTTAGCATATTATTTCCAGGACATCTACGACAGAGGTGGATACCTTATTGCAAAGTATATTTAACCTCTTATGTTAGTTTAGGCCATTATGAAAGCCCATATCTGATATAATGTTCCAGATACTCTGTTCCTAGCTCCTTCTAAAATACCACCTAGTTAGGATTCCCAGATACAATATAGTTAAATTTAAATTTCAGATAAACAACAAATAATTTTTAGTGTATGTACCATCAAATGTTTGGCACATACTATACTAAAAATGTATATATTTCTTTTTATTTATTGAAATTATTTATTACTAGTAATCAAAATCCAAACTTAACTAGTGTCCTGTATTTTTATTTGGTAAATCTGGCAACGCTGCATCTAATGGATTAGAATCCTGAACATTGAGAATAGAGCGGCTTTTCATAATGCATGTGAAGGAAGAACCCTGACATACAAAGCCTGAATTTGCTCTCTCAAATCCCCTTACTTACATCAATCTTATCAGCCTTCTTCAGTCATCTGGGATAGAATTGTGTAGTTTTTCCACTTTATTCCCCAGTATGTTTCTGAAATAGCTTCTTTTCCCTTTTGACAAGAAAGAGGATTGAGACCTTCTAGAGCAATTGGAAAAATTTTTGCTTTATTCCAGGAAAGAGGAAATTAAGAGCCAGAACTTGATTTCCATCCAAATTTTATCAACTCATAAGCTATTTGAAATAGACCTCAGTTTCCTCATCTACATAATGAAGGATTTAAAATAAAATAATCTATAAAGATTCGAGAACTCAATGAAATAGAGACCAGAAGAACTGTGGAACAGATTAACAAAACCAGGAGTTGGTTATTTGAAAGAATTAATAAGATAGATAAACCATTAGCCAGCCTTATTAAAAAGAAGAGAGAAAAGATTCAAAATAATAAAATCATAAATGAGAAAAGAGAGATCACCACCAATACCAAGGAAATACAAATTATTTTAAAAACTTATGAGCAGCTATACGCCAATAAATTAGGCAATCTAGAAGAAATGGACGCATTTCTGGAAAACCACAAACTACCAAAACTGGAACAGGAAGAAATAGAAAACCTGAACAGACCAATAACCAGGGAGGAAATTGAAGCAGTCATCAAAAAGCTCCCAAGACACAAAAGTCCAGGGCCAGAGGGCTTCCCAGGGGAATTCTATCAAACATTTAAAGAAGAAACCATACCTATTCTACTAAAGCTGTTCGGAAAGATAGAAAGAGATGGAGTACTTCCAAATTCGTTCTATGAGGCCAGCATCACCTTAATTCCAAAACCAGACAAAGACCCCACCAAAAAGAGGTATAGACCAAAAATAGACCAATATCCCTGATGAACATGGATGCAAAATTTCTCAACAAGATACTAGCCAATAGGATCCAACAGTACATTAAGAAGATTATTCACCATGACCAAGTGGGATTTATCCCCAGGATGCAAGGCTGGTTCAACACTCGTAAAGCAATCAATGTGATTGATCATATCAGCAAGAGAAAAAACCAAGAACCATATGATCCTCTCAATAGATGCAGAGAAAGCATCTGACAAAATACAGCATCCATCCCTGATCAAAACTCTTCAGAGTGTAGGGATAGATGGAACATTCCTCAACATCTTAAAAGCCATCTACGAAAAGCCCACAGCAAATATCATTCTCAATGGGGAAACACTGGGAACCTTTCCCCTAAGATCAGGAACAAGACAGGGATGTCCACTCTCACCACTGCTATTCAACATAGTACTGGAAGTCCTAGCCTCAGCAATCAGGCAACAAAAAGAAATAAAAGGCATTCAAATTGGCAAAGAAGAAGTCAAACTCTCCCTCTTTGCAGATGACATGATACTGTACATAGAAAACCCAAAAGACTCCATCCCAAGATTGCTAGAACTCATACAGCAATTTGGTTTTTTTAAAATTTTTTATTTATTTATGATAGTCACACAGAGAGAGAGAGAGAGAGAGAGGCAGAGACACAGGAAGAAGGGAGAAGCAGGCTCCATGCACCGGGAGCCCGACGTGGGATTTGATCCCGGGTCTCCAGGATCACACCCTGGGCCAAAGGCAGGCGCCAAACCGCTGTGCCACCCAGGGATCCCTCATACAGCAATTTGGCAGTGTGGAAGGATACAAAATCAATGCCCAGAAGTCAGTGGCATTTCTATACACTAAGAATGAGACTGAAGAAAGAGAAATTAAGGAGTCAATCCCATTTACAATTGCACCCAAAAGCATAAGATACCTAGGAATAAACCTAACCAAAGAGGTGAAGGATCTATACCCTAAAAACTACAGAACACTTCTGAAAGAAATTGAGGAAGACATAAAAAGATGGAAAAATATTCCATGCTCATGGATTGGAATAATTAATATTGTGAAAATGTCAATGTTACCCAGGGCAATTTACACATTTAATGCAATCCCTATCAAAATACCATGGACTTTCTTCAGAGAGTTGGAACAAATCATCTTAAGATTTGTGTGGAATCAGAAAAGACCCTGAATAGCCAGGGGAATATTAAAATAGAAAATCAGAGCTGGGGGCATCACAATGCCAGATTTCAGGTTCTACTACAAAGCTGTGGTCATCAAGATAGTGTGGTACTGGCACAGAAACAGACACATAGATCAGTGGAACAGAATAGAGAACCCAGAAGTGGACCCTGAACTTTATGGGCAACTAATATTCGACAAAGCAGGAAAGACTATCCGCTGGAAAAAAGTCTCTTCAATTAATGGTGCTGGGAAAATTGGACAGCCACATGCAGAAGAATGAAACTAGTCCATTCTCTTAGCCCATACACAAAGATAAACTCAAAATGGATGAATGATCTAAATATGAGACAAGAATCCATCAAAATCCTAGAGGAGAACACAGGCCACACCCTTTTTGAACTTGGCCACAGCAACTTCTTGCAAGATACATCCATGAAGGCAAGAGAAACAAAAGCAAAAATGAACTATTGGGACTTCATCAAGATAAGAAGCTTTTGCACAGCAAAGGATACAGTCAACAAAACTAAAAGACAACCTACAGAATGGGAGAAGATATTTGCAAATGACCTTTCAGATAAAGGGCTAGTTTCCAAGATCTATAAAGAACTTATTAAACTCAACAGCAAAGAAACAATCCAATCATGAAATGGGCAAAAGACATGAAGAGAAATTTCACAGAGGAAATTTGGTCATAGACATGACCAACAAATACATGAGAAAATGCTCCGCATCCCTGGCCATCAGGGAAATACAAATCAAAACCACAATGAGATACCATCTCACACCAGTGAGAATGGGGAAAATTAACAAGGCAGGAAACCACAAATGTTGGAGAGGATGTGGAGAAAGGGGAACCCTCTTGCACTCTTGGTGGAAATGTGAACTGGTGCAGCCGCTCTGGAAAACTGTGTGGAGGTGCCTCAAAGAGTTAAAAATAGATCTGCCCTATGACCCAGCAATTGCATGCTGGGGATTTACCCCAAAGATACACATGCAGTGAAACGCTGGGACACCTGCACCCTGATGTTTATAGCAGCAATATCCACAATAGCCAAACTGTGGGAGGAGCCTCGGTGTCCATCAAAAGATGAATAGATAAAGAAGATGTGGTCTATGTATACAATGGGATATTACTCAGCCATTAGAAACGACAAATACCCACCATTAGCTTCGACGTGGAGGGACCTGGAAGGTATTAGGCCGAGTGAAATAAGTCAATCGGAAAAGGACAAACATTATATGGTCTCATTCATTTGGGGAATATAAAAATTAGTGAAAGGGAATAAAGGGAAAGGAGAGAAATGAGTGAAAATATCAGTGAGGGAGACAGAACATGAGAGACACCTAACTCTGGGAAATGAACAAGGGGTAGTGGAAGGCGAGGTGGGCGGGGGGTTGGGGTGACTAGGTGATGGGCACTGAGGGGGGCACTTGGGATGAGCACTGGGTGTTATGATATATGTTGGCAAATTGAACTCTAATAAAATTTTTAAATAAAAAATAAAATAGCAAATCAAAAAAATAAAAATAAAAAATAAAATAATCTGTAAGACAGTTTCCTCAGGCAGGACCAGCAGCTGAGACCAATTTAGCATCCTTGTGGCAGGCAGCTGCACCAAAATGAAGGCTTGCTGAGAGCCCGTCACTGGGGCAGGCTGCTGTGGCGAGGCTCCAGGTAAAAAGGTAATGATTTAATCAGATGCCCCCTATGAGAACAACAATCCATGATGCATATTAATGAAACAGATGGGTAACTGCTAAATAAAACCGAAAAAAGGTCATTTAAAAAAAAACAGAAGAAATGTATGCTTAAACTTTTATTTCTCTCTTTGTATTTAGTGACTCCTAAAAGGGAAACCTATACAAATTATAAGAAATTCTGGCCTCCATTTGTTGCCCTGGGTTTATATAACACAAAAGACCCTAAATAAAAAGACTCAGGCTGAGAAAGAAAGGTGCCCTATGTTACATTACTTTCTCCCCTAATTTGCTATGCCCCTTCCCAATATAATTTTCTGCAGCTCCTATATCCTTTATATACCCATCAGATAGATGCCCATCCTGTGAATTACCCAAGCACAGGACTCCACAGTCTTGAGATTTGTGAGGGGAGGTAAAGGAACTTTTATGTCATCCCTCCCCATCAGCCACATCCACCATAAGCTCCTTCTGCCCCTGATAGCACCACTTGGCCCATTCCAGGGGCATAAGGCATAGCTATGGCAGCCCAACCTTAGCTCAGGTCTCAATCCTTAGTACAGCCCACTGTTCTTTTTTTTTTTTTAAAGATTTTATTTATTTATTCATGATAGTCACACAGAGAGAGAGAGAGAGGCAGAGACATAGGCAGAGGGAGAAGCAGGCTCCATGCAGGGAGCCCGATGTGGGATTCGATCCCGGGTCTCCAGGATCGCGCCCTGGGCCAAAGGCAGGCGCCAAACTGCTGCGCCACCCAGGGATCCCCTAGCCCACTGTTCTAAAGCATGTCGTGAGCTAAAGTTGTTCATGGAACTGTGAGGTCAGAATCTATTTTTTGCTGCCTCTCCCTCTCATGAGCTTACAATGCTAATCTCTACACTGGATACCCACAGTTGTTATTGTCTGACTGGAAATACCACATTTTATTAATTTCTTGGGGAGAGACTGGTTTGACAGGTTGTTGGGTGAAAACAAAGAAAAGGAGCAAAGAATTAGACCTTAGAACTCACCTAGAACACAAAAATTTCTCCCTAAACTTTTCTCCTTCATCTACTCAATAGTTAAATTTTCCAAAATTAAAAAGTGTATTTTTAAAATATAATAAAGCAATCAAAAATGATGCTGGCACAAAAATAGCCTTGGCAGAACAATGGATTCCAGAATCATATCCAAGTACACCTGAGAATTTTGTAGCAAAGTAGTATTTCAACTCTGAGAGGAAAGGCCAAAGTAAAAGATAGTGAAAAAATCCACTAGCATTTTGGAACAAGATTAAGTTGGGGCTCTATCTTGAATCTTATACTAAAATTCATTCAAATAAAATGTAGATTTAAATATGAAAATAGGGATCCCTAGGTGGCGCAGCGGTTTGGCGCCTGCCTTCGGCCTAGGGCGCGATCCTGGAGACCTGGGATCGAATCCCACATCGGGCTCCCAGTGCATGGAGCCTGCTTCTCCCTCTGCCTGTGTCTCTGCCTCTCTCTCTCTCTCTCTCTCTCTGTGACTATCATAAATAAATAAAAATTAAAAAATAAATAAATAAAAATAAATATGAAAATATATGAAATCATAAAATGGAAGAAATCAGAAGGATTTCTGATAAAGAAATCAGAAGAGCCTAAACATGATATAAAATCTAGACTGATATAAATTTAGCCATATGAAAATGAAAAAAGAATCAAGAAGTCAAAAGACAAACTGAATAAAATATGTTCAACACATTTGATAAAAGGCTAATTCCTTAATATATAAGAAACTTAGAAATTATTTTTTTTTAAAAAAGGACCCGTAAGCTGGTAAACATACACACACACACACACACACACACACACACATAACAGAGACTGGTAGTTTCCAAAAAGAGAAGTACAGCTGCATAAGAAAATTTAATTGCTCTTATTCATAATTTGAGAAATGCAAATTAAAGCAATGAAATAAATATAAATGAAATATAAATCTTCATCTATTAGGTTGACAAAAGTAGAAAAGATTGATAATATCCCATGTTGACCAGGGTAGGGAAAAAATCTCAACCACTGTTAGTAGGAGTAAAAAAACTGTTATATTTTTTAGGGTAAGTGAGTAATATATCCAAATTTGAAACATGCTTATTCTCGGGCCCAGCCCTAATTTGCCCTACTGGCACATTTGCAGAAATGTTCTAGGATATACTATGTGTACAAGGGAAGTTCACTGCAGCACTGTTTGGAATAGTAGCAATGGAAAGCAATGTAACAAAAAGTCGGTAGAACCTAGCTTAAGTAAGTTATTCTCCATCACTACAATGGACGGCTGGACAGCTGTTAATAAGAATGAGATACATGCATACATGTGAAAAGGTATTCTAATGTTAAATGAAAAATAAAAATACGTTTCAGAACAATATGCTGGTATAATCCATTTATGTAGAAAAAAGCAGATATGTACCTATGATTAGGTAGACATATGAATGCATAGAAAATGTTTAAAAAGACCACATACCATATGCCAAACTGGCTTTCTCTATAGGGAATGGAAATACTGGAGAAGGGAGCTTTTGTATTTTACACACTTTTGTGTGTTTTTTTCTAAATAAGCCTATATTTTTTACTTAAAATTTTAAAATATATTACAGAAAAATTGAATTTTAATTTTTATTTAATTTTGATTAATTTTTAAACTTCTATATTTACACACCCCATTTAAAAATTACTTTCAGTTTTTTTTTTTTATTCTGATTCACTTTAAAAAACAAAAAGCAAACAAACAAAAAAACCAGGAAGCTTCTTTTTACCAACTTAAAAAACTTGGGAATTTTTTTCCACAGCCTAATAACCCCTTTGGGGTTTCGTAATTCACCTGGCCATGGTTCAAACCACAGTGAAGTTTCTTTGGGATCTCCTGCTGAGAAAGAATGGCCATCTGGTTGATAACCTTTAATTATTTTTGGATATGGATCCTAGAATAGAAAATTCAGTAATTGGATTGATTGCTCTAAGACAGTTTCACTACTTAAAAACACCCTTTGTTTAAACCACAGAAACTGTGGGAAGCCTGGGTGGCTCAGCGGTAGAGTGTCTGCCTTTGGCCCAGGGTGTGATCCTGGAGTCCTGGGATCAAGCCCCACATCAGGCTCCCTGCATTCCCCCTGCTTCTCCTCTGCCTGTGTCTCTGCCTCTCTCTCTCTGTGTCTCTCATAAATAAATAAAATCTTAAAAAACAAAACAAAACATGGAAACTGGGGTAAATTGAAAGCACCGAATATTAGTTTTGCTTTAATTTTACACGTGGAATCATGTTTTCCTTTCTAAATAATTTGCCTAGTCTTTCCAGTTTAGCACGCCAGCAGATTTGGCTGTCTGGTGGATTTTGCTTCTAGACAAGGAGCAGATCTCAAGTGACTGTATGGGAGAAAATACCTCAAGTGACTTTATTCCTTTCAGTGTATTTTATTCCATCTGTCCTTTTACCTTTTTGTGCAGCAAGCAGCCATGCATCTCTCCCATGCAAGTAACTCTTTCCTCTTTCTTCTTGGTCTTCCTGTGTATGTGTCTGCACCTGTACCCAGAGACAACAGTTGGGAACAGCTGTGGAGATGGAAATTGCCCAGATGCTTGAGGAGAATTCAAGGATCCTCAAGTTTGGATATCAGTTTACCAAGCAAGGCCCTCGAACAAGGGTGGCAGCCGCCATCACAAAGAATAATGACCTGGGTAATGCAGCCCTAATGTGTGCCCTTAGCAATTAGAAGAGCATGACAACTGTTTATTTCTCCACTTCAGATACAATATTGCAGACATTCTCCTGGCCTTTGGTGTCAGCCCTGGATCAAAGGCACATTATTATATTATCCTGGGAATTCTCATCAATTTCCACAGTGTTTCAGTTTTATTGTAGCATTCTCTTAAGAACTGTTTGTTCTTTTTTTTTCAGATAGTCTTTGATTTCTGCTTGTTTCCTTTATATATTTGGTTCTCCTTTGCTTACTACTTACATGTAATCACCCTATGTTATCTGCACCAGAAGATGGATGCAGTGATGTGGAAATTCCCAGTTCATTTAAGTTTGACCCCTGACCATGCTTTTGCACTTGGGTTCAAATACAGTTATGTCTGATACATTGGTGATTTTTGTGGAGCTATGTTATAAGGGTAAAACTTAGAAGTAGCTTTTTCAGTGAACTCCTCCTTCATTTTTCCTGCTGCCCACTCTTTGCTGAAGATCCATGACATTTCTTCCATTAGGATGGGAGGGAGGATATCCTGGTCCACCATAGCACAGAAGAATGGGACAGATTGGGAAAGCTTGGTCTGGGCACAGCTCAGTCACCTGAAGCTGCATGGCAAAAGGACACCCAGGAGCAGTCACTTGGCAAGCAGTCAGCCAGTAGCAGAACTCGGTCCCCAGTTTGAGGTTCAAGGACAGAGTGCCAGACCTTGGACGGGAGAACTGGTCACAGTGTTCCACCAAGTAGAGTACTGGCCACTGGGAGGATTCAGATAGTAGATGAGAAAGAAACAAAGAGTTGGAACCCAAAGGGGGGTAGGTAGAGATTAGTGTCCATCTCCCTGCCTGGGCATGCTTAGCCAAGATGCTGAGACTCAGCTGAGGTATGTTGTATGGCCTCCAGCAGCTGGCCAGGCAGATGGCAGTGCTTGCCGCTGGGCTGTAGAGGATGAGGCTAAGGGAGCAACCCCACAAACTAGGCTTTGAAAGAGGGTAGAGGCAGTGGTCAGAAGGCACCTAGGAAAACTGCATAGAGTCCACAGCTGCACAACACGGAGACCAAAGAGAAAAGGGTAAAAAGAAGAGGCTTCAGGTAAATGGAGAAATAATCATGAGCCCAAGAGTGGCAGCGGTGGGCAAGAGCTTTTGTCTCATTTTCTGCAGGCTGGGCTATTTAGAGAGTTAGGGCAGGCCCACAGCAAGGGCATCTTTTGCCCAATCCAGGAAGGTTAGGGTAACCCTCTTCCTATCCACCAGACAGGCCTCCAGGTAGAGAGGTAGAAGCGGGAAATGGGTTACAGAAACTGGGAATGGGCAGTCAGGGCAATTTTTTTGATACAAATTCCCCACTTAAGGGAACCTTTGTGTCTGAGTTTGCCTGCCATCTGAATCACCCCTTCCTGGGGAATGATACTTGGCGGTTTATGTTTAATCAGGTTTAGAAACTTTGAACATTTGTTTGCAACTCCTTCTGGTCTTCAAGCCATAAACAGAATTCATAGATCATGAATGTCTCCTCCTCAGGAGTTAAAGGCAGCTGAGGGTCAAGTGGCACAGAGGCTGAGATGTGCATGGATAAGCGACCATGGAAATATTCAGAAGTTCACTGTTTTATGGGTCTATTCTGGTCCTTGTACTCCATAAAAATTTCTCACATTCAAGTTCCCAAATATCAGACATAACTTTCTTTAAAATGTAAATTCCACAAGACACTAGTTTATTATATCCTTTCGATTTAAATCACTTATTGGGTAATGAGTATTGAAATTTAAGATAACTATATCCTTAAATGTGTGGGATTGCTAGCTCGTGTGATTAATGTTGTTTGTCTGGAAGTTAAGGACCATTCCTTCAATTTATTTATTTTCTTCCTTTTCTTTTGACTTACTTAGTTCGTAAAAAGCGAGTCGAAGGAGACCGAAGGTAAACTTTCACAGGAGGCGGCAAAGTTTCACCATGGTGGCCATTGAAAAATAAGCAAGCAAAAACTCTTCTCCTTCCCCATCAGGACCATTTTATCCGAGGTTATGCATTTCCGTTAACCACACAGCTAAAAGTTTAATTGTTGTGTTCTTTTTTTAGCACTACTTATTTATCTTGGGTTTTTAAATATATACAATCGTTTCATTTGCACATGGGCACCTCTGGCAACTTGCACCAGTGGACTTCAGCAGACCGTAGTGGGTAATAGCAGTCGAAAAATTATTTAACCACTTCCATATTGGATTCTCTGGCTCTCTTACATGAATTTTTTTTTAATCACTGAACGGAATTTAGTATATAAGTGTATTTGTAACTGTTGATTATGATAGAGGCCTATCTCTGTTTACATGCATAGCTTTGAGTTAGGCTAAATACAGCAGAAGTATTCTTCTGACCACATAAGAAGTTAGTATTGCCAATCTTTCACTGGGGGAGAAAGCACAAATTCTCTCCTAGTTCCAGAAAAATCACTAAATGCACATGTCCCACTGTTTGAAGATCAGTGGTGTCATCTTCATTGAAAGCAAGGTAGCATTATGATACTTTAACACAGCATCAGCAAATAAGTACGAAACAGTAACCTATGAATAGTCTTCAAAGCAGACTTATAGGCAGCAAAATTAATTACCACACCTACCTTTATTGATTATTCAACATAAATTCGATCTTTAACATGACTAACAGATAACTTTTTACAAAGCTGTTTTAAACTTTTCCGGATGCAATGGGAAATTTTTAAATTTTAATAAGAGGGTAGCTTTTAAAACAGTACATTCCTAAATAAAACAATAATAATTGCACCATAGCCAGAGTTGTCTGATACATATGATTATATCATTTTGGCAAATTTTAGAAGCATTTATTGCTTTATCTTTAGTGTGACAAGATCACAGAACAAAATGTGAATGTTCATTAATTATACAGACATTTGTCCACATGGCATGATCTATCCAGACCTTTGCAAACATCAAAAAAAGATGTGAATTATCACTTATCCAGATGTTTGTCATCTCAAGGACAAAGCCTGTGAAAGGACAGTTGAGATGATCTCATGGTTGTGTTCAGTAACTTTTCATCTAGCAGTGCAACAGTGTGATGGTAAGCTAAGGAAACACAGGCCTACAGCCTTTGGCTCAAGCTCACATGCCTTTGGTGACACTGCCTGAGGCTGTAGTTGGTGGCTCTTTGACACTGCCTCAGGCACCTCTTCCTCTCTCCCTTTCTCTTCTTTCTTCTCCCCTCCTTTCCTTCAAACTCTTTCTTTTTTCCTCTTTTGTCTGAAATTCTGAGCCTCGTAAAGGTGACATCCCATGTGCTGGTGACACCTGGAGCTAAAAAGATTGCTGACTCGAGCATAAGATGGGCCCAAGTCGGAATTTGTTTAATAATTGAGTGTTCCTGGGTTACTTGGTAGTAGTAAAACAAGTTAATGGGAAAACAATACGTGCATTATTCTAGTTAGCTTGTAAAACACATGGAATCTGGTTAGGAGAGATAGCCTTCATAAAATTGGACATTTACATATATTATAAGAACTCACACATGTATTTCTAAAATCCTTTGAAACATCTCATTTTCTTGACAAAATTTTATATTTTTTTTGTGGGAATGAGCAAAATATGTTGATATATTTGGAATCCTAAAAATCCTTCAATTAGCTTTTGACTGTCTGTAAAAAACATAGTAAATACCATTTGATGATTTTCAGTTTGATTTTTTCTATCCCTTTTACTCATTTAGGTATGATATGTTGGAGCCAATTCATACAGGCTTACCAACTATTAAATTTTCAAGAATTTTGCAAACTCGTTGTTAAATACAGCCATTATTAAAAATTGAATGGCATGCAGTTATAATTAAATTATTTTAAAAACAAAAGTAATATTCAAAAGTCTGTTTTAATTGGCTTTGCTCTTGAGATTATTTAGATTTCTTGTGTCTATATGACAGAAATGCTATATAATGAGGTGCTATTGTGCATCTCTTCCCAACTCAGAAGTTCAGAACTCCTTGTTGGTGTTTGAACTTGACTATGAACTTGAACTATGGAAATTAACAAATGTTACAAATCAGGACGTTTTCCCCACTAGGTTGCAGGTTGATAAACATTCATCAGCACACCACAGGGTAGAATGTACACAATTCTTTTTCTGTATCATATATTTAGGTTACCATATTGCCAAAGGGAAGAACCTTTCTCTTAAGTGTCTTTCTCCTATCCCTTTAGATTTGTTGCAGATATAAGTGCTGAGTCCCTGAAATGCCCTTCAAGCAAGATTTTTTCCTTTCTTTCTTCATTCACTCTCTTTCTTGCCTTCACTGTATCCTACAGTGTTCCCCATAGCCCCAATGCCTGGGGGCTAAAGCAGTTCCTGACAAACTGACAGAAAGCAAGAAAAAAAAGTCAGAATTTGATGGTGACTATGCTGTGGTTGTTGATAGTATTAAAGCAAAATAGTGGGCTATTGACAAAATTTAGCCCTCTTTTTAGCTTGTGAAATAGTTTGATCACACGTAATAGAGTTTATAAAATCAAATATTTATTACTAATTGGTTTACCAACATTACTTGTGTTTTTAAAGTCGCTTGTAAGGTGACATTTCCATGAGTATTCACATATTAAAGATAATTATTAGAAAATAAACTTATATTTGGGGAACCCTATAAATCATTGAATTAACCCAGGACTTCATTTCCCCATTTCCAAAGTGTGTAAGTAGAAGCTTTTTCATAATCCTGCACATAATTAATCCCTTACCGTCCATCATGGTGGGGCATAATGTATATAAAATATTTTTATATGTATGCATTTTGCCAAATACTACGCTGAGATATTTGGCAACATCTGGACAACTGATTGAAGGGAGATAATCTCTCCCCAGACCACCTCCTTTCCCCTTTTAGACTTGTACAGGCTCATGCTAGTGCCAGATCACTCATCAGAATTTGCAGGCTCATATCACCAGCACCCATCACAGCATATATGGAAGATGACTTTTTAGGAAAGAGTTTTGGAAGTCTGGAGATCATATAATTAATCCAGCACTACATCCCCCATCTGCCTGAAGTGTATAATGGAAGCTTTATCCTTATTAACATGATTAAATTCCTTCTTTTCATCTTGGTAGGGCATAATGTAAATAAATGTGTGTGTGTGTGTGTGTGTGTGTGTGTGTGTGTGTGTGATGTGTGGCCAAATATCTCATACTCTAATGAGGTATGTGACTTCATCTGGACCACTGGTTGAAGGGAGATGCTCTCTCCCCAGCTCCATTTTCCTACTCCCTTCTAGCATTGCTGCCAGCCCAGGTTCAATGTGAATCAGTCCCTGGACTTTGCAGCTTAGATCATCAAATTTCACAGCAGGTATAGAAGACCACTCTTAGGGAATAATTATTAGAAGCCTGGAAATAACTTTATTGTTCCAGCACCAAAACTCCTTATATGCCTAAAGTGTAAGTGGAAGCACTTTCATCTTCATCAACATGATTAAGCCCCTTCCTTCCATCTCGGTAGGGTAAATTGTATATAAATATTTTGTACATAAAGATCACCAAATACTGTAAGTGGTATTTGGCTAAAGCTGGACGACTGATTGAAGGGAGATGCTGTCTCCCGGTCCTTCTTTCCTTACCCCTCTTGGAGCTGCTGCGGGCCTCTGTTAGAGAATCACTAGCCTGAAGGGGCACGCACAAGCTCACCCATCTTAGAGTATTAGTTCATCTTACAATAAAAGCCCATCTCCATTTAAAAACTCAGAAATCATCCCAATGCCTATACTCCTCAGAACAACTTCCTTAAGGGAAGCTTGGTACACCAAACCAAAAGAACAGCTGCTTCTCTTCTAGACAGAAATGTGGCCCCTGGCAGGTCACCAGCATTAGGGAAACCAGTGTGCTCTGAAGAACTACCATGAAAAAAAAAAATTACCATGAGAACATTTCAGACACTCAAACTTGAAACTGGCATTAAGTATCAGCATGCTTTAAACGTAAGATAGCCCTTTAAATTTACAAGAGTTTGCATATACTTCCTTTTTTCAGGGATATGATGTCCTTAGCCCTCTCACAGGCAGTGTAAAGGAGACAGAGGAGAAGTATAAGAACTCTGGCTTAATACAATTTGATATGTGTTTCTGGATCTTGGGATAGAGTACCTTTTTGCAAAATGGATACATACCATCTTTTGTTTAGTTCAGGTATTGATAGCAATAGTGGAAGTGAGTGGAGCGGGGGGCAGTAAGTTGTGAATACTGGGTTCTGTGGTGTGTTACCTCTACTGAGTTGGAATTGTTTCTGGTATCAGATTTTAAGTCATGATCCTGAAGCTTCCTTTCACTTTTCCACTAATGATGCAATAATAGCTATTTTCACTTTAATGAGCAGAGAATGAAAAAGGAATGTTTTAGCTCTGCCTTCCAGCAGCAGGTTCCACTTACTGTTCCTCACTTCGCATATCCCTGCCACTTACCAGACTATCCTCAAAGCTAAAGGATTGGGCCACATGCAAAGGCAAGGTGTGAGAATGCTTGGCCCCATCAGGCTGAGCCCTCTGGATTAAAGTCACATGATTAGGCCTCCCGGCAGCAAGCTTAGAAGAAAAGAATGCCCAGAACCTCAAGATGTATATTTGTTGTTCTCTTGCTCCCAACTCTAGATTAGATAGAATTTTGTTTTTGTGGTTCAGAAGTTAAGTGAAGGGGCTGAGTGCGGTGGGGAGGAAGATGGAAATTAAAGATCTTTTTTTGCCTAAAGGGAGAAGTAAACCCTGCTCAGCTCACCACCTTCCCATCTGCCTATAACAAAAATAATTAAACATCCAGTAAATGGATGAAGGAAGTATTTGAAATTTGTAAACTGGCTCTGGGTACTTTTCTAGGAAGGCCATACACTTACCGGAAGTTATTTGAGTTTTGTGATGCATCATTGACTTGGGAGAGGGTGAAGGAGACCACACTTTTCTCTGACATCTTCCATGGTAGTCATTTTCAGCACACTGGCTCTGCTAGTTGGTATGGTGGAAGGGCACCATACTAACAGACTCGGAGGCTGACTCCTAATCCCATCACCAACACTTAGCAGGTATATGATCATGGGCAATTCATTCAATTGCCTGACAATTATAGACTACATAGGGGGAAGAGCACTGGATTTGGAGTCAAGAAACCTGGACACTTGGCTCCACACTTTCTTAGCTGGGTGACTTTGGGGCAAGCCACTTAGTCTCTCAAGCCTAAGATTCTTCAGCTATATTATAATGGGAATAATATCTTCACTAACTACCTCACAGAGTTGTGGTGAGAAAATAATCAGATAATGGGATGAAAACACTATACTGGAAAGGGCTATACAAAGTGGGAGATCATTTTCATCATCTATTCACTAATGTTTTCCACTGCCTCTTAAATATGTTTTATTTTCTTCTGACCATTGAGTATGAGCAATCACAGCATGGGTATGACATAGGGAACTGGAATTGAAATTATTTCATTTTTAATACAGAGACGGGAGAGGTAGTTGATGGATGGGTGGGTGTTATGTACCAGTGATGTGTATGGTAGAGCATTTTCCTGGGTCATCTTGACAGTACCCTAGGACATGGTCAGGACTCTTGCAGTGTGTCTAAGGCTGGACACAAGTGGAAGAGCAAAAGGTGATTAAAAATTGAGGGGAGGGCCTGGGGCACTGCTACCTTCCTGCCAGGCTCTGTCACCATAATGGTAGGCTATGACTTGAGGTGTGACAGGAGACCTAGGAGAGAATATTGTCCGTAAGGCCCTAGCAGCTGCATCATAGGCTCAAACCCTGATGGGGAAGGGGAGAAAGTGTCACCTGTGAGATCAGCTCTCCCAGGCAGCAACTGCCTTGTTATCACCAGCAACCTTTGCCCCAGTCAGTATTTTTTGTGCTAAGAAAGATATTGAAACATGGCCTCACAGGATTTTCATAAGCATGTGAAGGCAGGGACTGTCTCATAAATCTTTGTGTCTTCAGTAGCATCTAGTGAGGTGCTTTGTATATAACAGGTGCTTCATAAACACCCCACAAGAATTATACTTCATTTGTCATTATATAATATTTGGAAAACAGTACTGATTTGGATACCAACTGTGTGTGACTTTGGGTAAGACTTTCCATCTCTCTTGTCTTCATTTCATCTGTAAAATGAAATGAGTGGATTAGATGCTCTCTAGGTTCCTCCCAGCTCCCAAGCATTACAATAATCCTGTGATTCTGAAGTTTCTATTGCCTCTGAGCATGCCTGAGTAATGCCTCCATTGCAGCTCCATCTCTCTTGAGAAGGTTTTGTCCAGAGGAAGAGGTCTGAACACTCCACAGACAGTTATCTATTCCTCTTCAGCAGGTTTTACTGCTTCAGAATAGTTCTGGAGGAGCAACCTATTCTGAAAGGAAGTTTTAAAATTTATAATATTTTATCTGCAAAATTGGTGGAGGAGAAGAGGAAGAAATGCAAAGAAAGAAACAGCACAGTAAACACAGCATGTTTTTAATAGGCTTTTACTTAAAGTGTGTGTGTGTGTGTGTGTGTGTGTGTGTGTGAGTGAGTGTGTGTTTCTGAGCACATATTGACTGGATAACAGAAGCCAATCAGAAATACACTGTGCAATTGAGAGAAGCTGGCCCAGGATTTAAAATTTCCCATGGATAATCTAAATGCGAATAGATAGGAATTGGCCATATGGTGAAATGAGTTGAATAGAAAATGTACTTTTTAAGGAAATTTTATTTTAGTACCAAACATTGCCAGTGACAATCTTTAGTTAAAGAAATTATTCTGACCTAAGATTCTTATCTCTGCCATTTTGGTTTTAAAAACTCCACTATATTCATGGTATAATATTTATATTTTAATTAAGTCTTTATCTTAATTCTGTTTCATCTACTCAAGGAAAACAAGCAGCATTTTTCATTGCATTTAAAAATGTAAAATACTTGCATGCCACCAGTTGTAATATCTTACCAGTTTGAATGCCTGTAATGTGTGACCTTATGTGTACCTGTATTGTTTTTGAAGAAAACAAAGGAAGTAATACTTTGTAAACTGTTTAAACCTATATGGGCAACATTTATTTGGCTAAGCAGTTATCAAAAAATTCACATAATTTCATTTTTCGTTTTGAAACTTTTCAAAGGTAGACATTTATTCACTAAGGAATTAAAGACTAATTTGCCTTTAAATGTGAACTGGACATTGTGGGAAATAAGTGTGTGATAAAGCAAAATGTATGAAGTGTGAAATCCTTTTACCCTCATAATTAATAAGAATTCCAGTTGACACAAATAGGTGCAATGTTTGACCCTTTGGAATTAGCCAGCCAGATGTAACACTAAGGTAAATGTATACTGTTTTAATTCATCAAGATCTTTCTGCTTTCAAAGATATAATGTATTCACTTATGTCTGGAATAAAGTTTCCAAGTGTAAATGTACAGAACATTAGGAATTAATAAACTTTCCTTTTAAAATGAAAGCAAAGATTGATTTAATCTAGCAAATTTTTAGACACGTCTTTTTTAAATGAATGTTTGGCACCATGTTCTCATATTAGATAAGTACATTTGCAGAAAGGACTATAAAGTGTCCTTATTATGAAGAAGATAAGAAGTAGATAGACAACAAGAAGTAGCTAGAGGGAGAAAGAACTCATTATTAAAACAAATATGCATATATGTGGCTAAATAGTTAAAAATTGTTAAAATAAATGGGAGCAGGAATATAGATAATCCCAATGGGTTCATTGTTTTACGCTGATTTTTTTATGTTAACTGTGGGTTTAGATTTTTTTTAATCTTCACTGGGATTGATAACACAGAACTCTAAAAATAATGACATTATATTGTAAAGATTTGCCCTAGAAAAAAACAAAACAAAACAAAACAAAACTATTTTTCCTGCTGTCCTGCCAAATTCTGCCCTGTTATTTAGACTGAGGGGAAAGTCCAAGAAGAAGCACAGAAGGCTGATGTCTAATTTTTGTATCTGCTGTTGCATACCTTCTTGTGCACAAGGAAATGTGGTAATTATTTTGTTTAAAGGGTTCCTTCGGGGCAGCCCCGGTGGCTTAGCGGTTTAGCGCCGCCTTCAGCCCAGGGCGTGATCCTGGAGACCCGGGACTGAGTCCCACATCGGGCTCCCTGCACGGAGCCTGCTTCTCCCTCTGCCTGTGTCTCTGCCTCTCTCTCTCTCTCCTCTGTCTCAAATAAATAAAATCTTTGAAAAAAAAAAAAAGGGTTCCTTCAGGTTCTGGGGCTGTAATGAATAGGAACTACAAATATGTACTTTGACATCAGACATGCCTAGTTCAAATCTCACCTGTTAGTTATGTAAATTTCTGTTATTTCTTAGCCTTAGTTTCTTCACCTGTAAAATAGGAATCAGAATCATGTTTGACAGTAGGGACAGTGGTACCGTTATGTGTAAAATGTGTAATTAATGTGTAAAACACTTAGGACAGTGCCTGACATGTAGAAGGCACTCAGGTATTACTATCCTAAACTGTGACTTAAATAAATATCCGTGGATATTAATGCAAATAAAGTTGTCCGTTTTATGCTGACAGTGTCAGAAATTTAAGCAGGACTGTATCTTATTTTTGTGTTTCTACTGTCCGTTCCTTCTGGCAAACAAGCCCTCCCTCATCACTCCAGTAATTGAATATAAACAAGATAGAGCTGACTCAGGGGTTGCTTATGACATGCTCTCATTTAGCTCTGCTTCCTGTGACTTCCTTGATGTTTTGTTTGTACCTGCTTTGCTTTCTGGGTACCTTCCTTTGCATTTGGTAGTCAAGCTCTAGGAGCAACTCCTTGACTTTTGGGTCTGTTTTGTGCTTGACTTGCCTCTGTTATGGACCTCCTTCTCTTGGGTTGTTTGATTATTCAGCCTTCCTCTGTGGCTATGAGAAGTGGTACCCCACGTCTCCTCTGCCCCAGTACTTACCCATGTCTTGTTTCCCCCAGCCAGGGAACACGATCAGATGCCCACAGCCTCTAGCAAGTGTCCCACATGTCATAGGACCTCAGTGGGAAAATTAGATGTATATGTGCTTGAATGAGATTGGGCTCTGTGTAGGGCCCAACCAACCTAAGGAGGTGAAATAGAAAAATCAGGTAGCTTTATGACTCCACAGGTATGTCTGTGTGTTGGGGGAGGGGGGCTCTCCAAATTGTAGAACACTCAACTTACCAATCCTGCGCAAAAATTTAGAAAAATGTATTATTTGTGTTAGTGGGTTTTAGGCACTTAGAAGTGAAGCAGTGGTCTCTAAGATGCAGCACAGATTCATTTAGAGACAATAGAAAATCATGGGAGTCCAGGGAAAAGAACACATTGTATTTTTCAGCAAGACATTTGACAGTCTCACAACATCCTTGAGAAATGTGGGTTGCATAAATATGAAACTAAATAGTTAAATGACTGGTTGAAACCATCTTTTTTGACTCTTGATTGTAAGTAGATGCTCATGAATGGAAGAATTTCACCCAGAAGGGCTTAGTAGCCACCACAGGGCTCTTTCCTTGACGTGTTTGGTCAACAGTTTATCAGTGATTTGGAGGTATCCTGACAATACTAACTGAGTCTTCAACTGATGGGTACTAGGAGGAACAAGGAATTCTTTGAGAGGTTCAAAAATAATTGGACAGGCCAAAGTCTAAGCCCGTATGAAATCAGGTAAAATTTAATACAAGTAACGGTATAGTTGTCAACTTTTAATCCAAAAAAACAAACCACGAGGGGATCCCTGGGTGGCTCAGCGTTTTAGCGCCTGCTTTCCACCCAGGGTGTGATCCTTGAGTCCCAGGATCAAGTCCCATGTCGGGTCCCTGCATGGAGCCTGCTTCTCCCTCTGCCTGTGTCTCTGCCTCTCTCTCTCTCTCTCTCTCTCTCTCTCTCTCTGTCTCTCATGAATAAATAAATAAAATCTTAAAAAAAAAAACTATGAAAGATAGAATGGGAGAAATATGACTTAAGTGCCGTGTATGGATCAAAACTTTGGGCTTGCCTAAAAGCTTACCTGTGAAATAAAAAGTAGAATGCCCTGCCTAAAATCTAACACTATTCTAAGTCACTTTAGACAAAGAATCTTGATATTTGGCCAAAAGTCTATTTGTCCTGGGCTGGGCCTCAGCTTTTGGGATCGGTTTTTCAATATTATTTCCATTATCCTTGAACTTTGGCATGGTAAGTACTTATGTGTTTATAAAGGTTATTCTTATAGTTAATCAGTCAACAGTATCACTGATAAGAACAAAGTATGTAGTTTAGATTTACTGTTATTATATTAATACTCATTTTCAGATACAGGCAAGTGTTCTAGATATAATCTGAATGAAAAATCTATATTATTTATTTGTTGAAATTCTATTTAAGTATAAAGGTATACTAATTAGTGGATAAGTGAAATAAGTGAAATGCTGTAATAATTGCTGATTGTGATAGGTTTATTTTATATACAAAACTAATTTAAAAATAAGTTCAAAATTACTAAAAATTATTAAGAACTTTCAAGTAAGATAAATAAGTTGAGAGTAATACAAATATATAGAAAGAATGCATTGACTAAATAACTTAAGAAGAACAGTGTATTTTTTTTAGTCAACAAATGTTTATGAAGACTTAAACAACTAGCATTTATAATTTAAAACCAGAATTTAATTATTATTTAATTCCATTTAGGATATGGATCTTGTTCATCACCTTACATCAGCTGAATTTGACTCTATAGTGTCTTAACAGCTAACACTGCTGGGAAATCATTGTTCCTATAGTACGATGCTAAACTTTATAACTTTAGCACTAATAGTTTACATAATAATGTTAAAAGAATAATTTAACTTTTGGCATAAAATTTGAGGTTTATTTGTATATTCTAGAAGTTTATTCTTTGATAGTGGTATTTGTCAGAGACCTTGGCTTCAACTGAAAATTTTAGTTCTTGGCTTTTTGGCAATTGGCTGAAGTGTATATTCGGTGCACCTCTGGTGAAGGCATAACAGGACATGAAATAACAGGACATGAAAATAGAAGGAACAGCAAAATTAATTCCAGCTGATGGCAGTAGGGAAGTTTGAGTGAGAAAGAGACATTTGAGATGCACAATGAAACATGAGAAGGCTTCTTTTTTTTTTTTTTCCCCCTGGAGAGGCTTCTAACAGACAGAGGTAGGTGATATAGGTAAGGACATTTCAAGCTAAAGAGTTCGCTTGAAAAAAAACTAGTTTGCTTGAATCCTTTCTATAAAACTATGTTCTAACCATGGTGTTTGTCTTCTCTGATTCCTACCTCCCACTTTAACCAACTCCAAACTCCTGGAATGAAATCCTTACCTTTTAGTTTCATGTCTTTGGCTTAAGTTTTCTTAGCTCTCCTATAAAACACATGTTTAAGAAAAATACGTTACGGGGATCCCTGGGTGGCTCAGCGGTTTAGTGCCTGCCTTTGGCCCAGGGCGCGATCCTGGGGTCCTGGGATCCAGTCCCGTGTTGGGCTCCTGGCATGGAGTCTGCTTCTCCCTCTGCCTGTGTCTCTGCCTCTCTCTCTCTCTCTCTCTCTGTCGATCATGAATAAATAAATAAATAAATAAATAATCTTAAAAAAAAAAAAGAAAAATACGTTAAGTATATCAAGGAAATTGTTTCCTAAAAGAACTTCCAGTGCTGCTGGCATTGATTTGCATATGCTGATTCAGTGTGACATGCTTTATGAATTAGTCTGGCTGGAAGTTTACAGATTAACAGTAATTAGGGTTTACAATGTATTAAGTAGAGTTACAGTCATTTTTATCAATCACATTCACTCTAACCAAACCCCAAAAACTAATAGGAACCATACTCTTTCCCTTATTCAGAAATTTTCTTAACAGTCTCAGATCTGTTCTGGACAGTATGCTGAATTTACTGTTTTCCATTTTCCAAAGGAGGGATTCACTGCATGGGGGAGGGGTGCCATATCACTCTTTTCTTTTCTTTTCTTTTCTTTTCTTTTCTTTTCTTTTCTTTTCTTTTCTTTCTTTTCTTTTCTTTTCTTTTTCTTTTTTTTCTTTTCTTTCTTTTTTCTTTTCTCTTTCTTTCTTTCTTTCTTTCTTTCTTTCTTTCTTTCTTTCAGATTTTATTTATTTATTCATGAGAGAATAGAGAGAGAGGCAGGGACACAGGCAGAGGGAGAAGCAGGCTCCTCACAGGGAGCCCTATGTGGGACTCATCCCTGGACCTGGAGTGATGCCCTGAGCTGAAGGCAGACACTCAACTGCTGAGCCACTGAGGTGTCCCCCCGCTTCTATTTCTATTGCCTTTCACTGAATAGGCATGCAGCATTCAGCTCTGGCTAGGTTGGTCTATAGTAACAAATAAGCCTAGATCTCAGTTTACTTCTTGTTCACATTTCATGTCAGCACCTGTGGTTGGCTGAGGTGCTGACCCATGGAACTCTTATTCTACAACCCAGCTCAAGCAGAAGGACCAATCTCCATTTGGGGTATGCCATTCTCTTGGTGGAGAGAAAGGGGAAGCATACTAGTGGGAAACATGAATGACTCTTAAAGCTTCCACTCAGAGCTGTGCTGTTGTTTCTTCCACTCACATTTCATTGGCCCAAACAAGGTCTGTGTTTATAAACTTTGAGATTACAGTATGACAACATCTGTGTGAAGAAAAAAGGAAAAACACATTACCAGATCATAGCCAAGCCTGAGAATGTCTACAGGAAGGCGTTGCAAGTCACATAGCACTGGGTAGGGCTGTCCTGTCCTTTAGAGGACAGCAAATATTTGGGAAAAATATTTCAATCTACCACAGGCCTTCAGTGGATTTATCTTTTCACTAATTTATATAAATCTAATTTTCAGGTTTTTCCCTTCTTTAAGAATGTGTTTTTCTAACTGTAAGCAAATAGTAGCAAGCCATAAAGCATAGTCTTTTTAAAAAGACAGCTCTGTCTCCATTTCAGGATGAGCTTCACTGTGTCTTGTCCTGTGGAGCCAACCCTCTCACAGCTGGTGTTTATATCTGCATTAGGTCATTGGCTGGCATTTACAGGCAAACCCTCTTGTTCTATGTCCTATAATGAGAAGAGGAGAGGGAAGGAAGGATTCAGTATTCATATATTTACAAATATTTATTGAATATCCTGCCTGTGTCAGGTACTGTTGCAGATGCTAAAGATAGAGGGGTAAATAGCACAAAGTCCTCCATGAACTTACACTAAGTATACAAGCAAGATGATATTAGGTAGAGACAAGTGCTATGAAGACAGTAAGGAAAGGGGAGAAAGACATGGTAAGGTGATCAGAAGAGGTGACACTTGAGCAGAAGCTTCATTAAAATGAGGCATGAGTCATGAGTATTTGGGAGGAAAAGCATTCTCCTGTGTAGTGCAAAAATCCGAGGTGGGAAAGTACTTGATAGTATTGAGAAACCTCAGGGAAACCAGTGTACTGGAGCAGAGTGAGAGAGTGTGGAAGGAAATAGTCACAAAAGAACTTATAGGGGTGGTAACTTGGGATTTTATTCAAAATGTGATGAGAGGCCATGAGTGGTTTGGAGCAGGAAGGTGACATGATGTTTTTAAATCAGAAATTGCTAGTATAGAGAACAGATTGTAGCAAAAGTGGAAACAGGAAGGTTCTATTTTTTTTTAAAGATTTTATTTATTTACTCAAGAGAGACAGGCAGAGAACACACAGAGGGAGAAGCAGGCTCCATGTAGGGAGCCTGATGCGGAACTCCATCCCGGGACCCAGGATCATGCCCTGGGCTGAAGGCAGGCGCTAAACCACTGAGTCACCCAGGGATCCCTGGAAGGTTCTATTTTTTTTTAATTTTTATTTATTTATTTATGATAGTCACACAGGGAGAGAGAGAGAGAGGCAGAGACACAGGCAGAAGGAGAAGCAGGCTCAATGCACCGGGAGCCCGACATGGGATTTGATCCTGGGTCTCCAGGATTGCGCCCTGGGCCAAAGGCAGGCGCCAAACCGCTGCGCCACCCAGGGATCCCGGAAGGTTCTATTTTTTACAGTTTTATTCAATACGAGGATATTATTCTTAACACCTCTGGTCCCATGTGTAGTATTTTTTATTTATGTTTTAAAGGTTTGTTTGAGAGAGAGAGAGAGCATGAGGCAGGGAAGGGCAGAAGGAGAGAGTAACTAGCAGACTCTGTGCTCAGCGTGGAGTGCCACGCAGGGCTTGCTCTTATGACCCTGAGTCAGGACCTGAGCCAAAACCAAAAGTTGGCCACTTAACCGACTGCACCACCCAGGTGCCCCCACACATACACGTGTAATATTTAAATCACAGAGGTTCAGGAGATTCATGTCTGTAAACCTTGTGGTTATAATACATTACTATTTGTCTGAGGAATGGGGGAAAAACCCAGCACCAAATCACATTATTTTAGAAAAAAGCAACTAAAAAAGATTTAGACATTTGTAGGAAAAAATTAAAATGAAAAGAGAAAATACAAGGGTACCTGGGTAGCTTGGTTAAGCATCCAATGCTTGATTTTGGCTCAGGTCATGATCTCAGGGTCATGAGTTGGAGCCCTGTATGGGGCTCTATGCTTAGCTCAGCACGGAGCCTGCTGGATATCCTCTCTCCCTCTCTCACTTCCCCAAATATGTGCACACACTCTCTCCCTCTAAAAAAAAAGAGAAAAAAGTATATTGAAGGTATTCTTAGCACCCCATATTGGAAGATTAGGGAGAGAACATGTCATAGATTCAGTCAGTCAAACACAGAATTAAAAGCCCTTTCTGCCTAAAAAAACCAAACCATGAAGATGGTTGTAGTCCTTTGCTTTTCTTGTTCAGGAACTCCATTTTGTGATTTTCTTCAAGGGTGATACCCCAGAGGTGTCAGAGGAATTCACAAGAGATTTGCTGGTAAGCCAAAATACCTATATATTAATTTATAATGAGATATAGAAGTATCCAATGAATCCAGATCAAATGAATCTCTCATCCAATCAGAGTACAATGTCCCTGGACTGTGTTAGAGAATTTTTTTTCACCTACCATGCACATGGTCACAGATTATCTTACTTTCAAGAATTTAATGAGATTTAGGAGACACATTAGTCTGATCAGCAGTGGAAAGCATGCTCGAATTTGAGTCAGGACACTCATGCTTTATTTCTGGATCTCCAATTATTGATTGTGTGACCTTGTGCAAATTACTTAACTCTTCTGGGCCTTAGTTTTCTCATCTGTAGAAATGGAAGATACAATATATTCTTTGTAGGGTTATTTTGAGGATTGGATGAAATATTATAAATGAAGTGCTGGTACAGTACTTGGTGTGGATTAAGTACTCAGTATTCATTGAACCTGAGTTCTGGAGGAAGCTGTTCTCAGTTGCTGTCTCCAAGAATATCGAAGAAATCCGTAAACACTAAAATGCTATAGAAAATAAGATTAAAAAAAAAAAAGAAAATAAGATACAGCGGCTACAAGAGTTAATGTTGATGGTCTTCTAAGAGTGCTTGCAACCTGGAAGGGTTTTTTCCTTAAAAACTCCAAATCATCAGTGATTTTCACTTCAGGGATTAATGGGTACTAGTTGCACGAAATTCCAGGGTGTTTACTTTACCTAGGGCGCTTCTGCTCTAAAGGGAAGATGTAAATGACAGGAGAGTTTAACCATTAGTAGGTTTCCACACTAGGAGTAGCTGGAATGTACCTCAAGCAGGCATGTTGTCCTCTTCCTGGTTGCATTCTTCAAAGGTGTATCAAAGCTGAGCATTACTCCTGGCAATGGTTTAGTCATGAAGAGCAGGCCAGAAAAATTACCGAGTGACTAAGGGGAGGAATGGAAAGCCATTGCTGTTCCCTCTTCACAGAGCCCTGCCAAAAGGCAGCCGTTTTGTATGTTGTATGCCACCTTGGAACTGCCCTCTGAGGTATTCCCACTCTCGTCTTCCCCTCCAGGCTACCTATGTGTCCCACTTCCCTCCTTTGAGCAGCACTGCTGTTCCGCCCCCCCCCCCCATATTAACCCAGTTTCACCACCTGCTGTAGAGCTTGAGGCTGGAATGGAAATATGGGTTGGGACCCAAACTGGGAATATAGGGGCCATCCCTCTGACATCATCCCTGGTTGCATGCCCAAGGAAATCACCAGGGTCATTACGCCCTTGAGATGAAATCTGCCTGATTTATGCCCCTAAGTGTCTTCGCCTTTGTCTACTTTTCCAGCAGTTTTTCATGACGAGTTTATTGGTCTCGATGTCAAACCCTCGCATTAGCAAGCAAGTGCACAATACAAGCCGTGCCTTGTGTGCCTCTTTAATAAAAGTGAAAAGAGGAAATCTGTAGAGCCTCGAGTTGCTGTTTATAGCCCCCAAGGTCGAGGGTAGATGTTCCCACTAGTCGAGATCGTTGTCCCCGGCTGGAGTAAGGCTTACTATCCGCAGTTTCTTATAATGTGGTGCCTGCCGATTGCAAAGACTAGGGTCGGCGCTGAGCGTCGCCCTCCTCGCTTGGACTACAACTCCCAAGATGCCCCGAACGCTGCGAGTGCGCACGCGCGCCTGTGGCGGAGGGGGAACCAGCAGCACCGACAGCGCGGTCGGGCTGGGGCGGTCGCGGGGGAGTGGGTCGGGCGACTCCCAAGGAGGCAGACGCAGGCGGACGGGCGGGTGCTGGGGACCGAGGGGCAGGCGGTCCTCGCGGGTCTGTGAAGAAGGTCGGCGGCCGCGGCGGGTGCCGTTCAGGTAAGCGCAGCCGGGTGCTTTCCGGGAAGTCCGTCTGCGGGCGCAGGCTGGGAGCCGCACCGGCCATGGTGGCTGAGGAGGGAGAGGCTGCTGCCTTGCACCGCCGGCCCGGCTCTCCCGACCTACCGGTGTCTCGGGGCGCGGGGACTCGGTGGTGGCTGCTTGCGGTGGGGCGGGCCGGGCCGGGCCGGGCCGGGTGGGGGCTGCGGGGCGCCCTGGGCGTCGCCCGCGGTGGAGGCGCGCGAACCCCCGGTGGCCGGTGAATCACTCGGGGGCCCGGCCTCCCCGGGTTCGCGACCGGCCCCTTCCCGTCCCGCCGGAGCGGTGCGAGCCCGCCGTGCCGCTGCGCCCCTTCCACTCCACCGAGGCGCAGCTGGGGGACGATCCTCTGAAGGTTTCCTCGCCGAGACTCCTTCAAAGGCTTCTGCAAAAAGAAAGAAAGAGAAGAAAAAAAAAAAAAAAAAGCAAACCCCAAAACCTTTAGGTCACACCCTTTTGCGGGCGGGGGGGTGGGTGGGTGGGGATTAAAATCTGGCTTGTCTTGCATTCGCTGTTATTGATCTATATCCTCTGCCTTAAAATAAATTCCTGGCTCCTGTGCAGCACAGCTGGATCCAGCTGTAAAGTTTGTGTGTTGATTTGTTTTGAGGACGTGACTGGGTCGTTGTATTTCTTGCTTACAGAGTTGGTGTGTTTCCTCTGCAAGCCTGCAATCTAATTACAAACAAATGGGAAACAGCCGCCTTTTTTTTTTTTTTTTTGCCTTTTTTTTTTTTTTTTTAATGTTTAGTTAAGAATCGCGTTTCCAACTTGCCCTTGGCCTTTCTTAAAACCAAAAGTCGCCTGGTAATGAACACTGCAGTAAAATTTATCCCAGGAGGTCATTTTTGAACAGGAAATAAGCCTGTGGAGATTTAAGTGAGTTCTGTGCGGTCTCCCTTGGTTTGTAACATTTTCGTGCAGCTCATGTTTCTTTTCCTGAGAATCCTTCAGTTTAATTTTTTGGCAGATTAGGTTGGTTGATTAATTAATTGGGCTGTCAAAAAATATACTAAGCTTGGAAAGATAGTTTTGTCCAGCCTCATTTACTCTTTGTAGTCTCTCCCTTCTAGTCCTTGGCACTTTTTACCCTACCGCTTCTTTCAGAATCTATAATCATTTCATTATATTTAAAATTTCTTTCTAATAATTTGTAAGAAAGAAACAATTAAAATGCGAGACCCAGTGTGTTCTGATTCTTTTAGCTTGCTTGCTTTACATCTGCTCCGTATTTCTAGTTTGCACATCTTTTACTTTTTTACATAATCTTTGCACCTCTTGTAGGGCTGGAGCCCACAACCCCGAGATCAGGACTCATGCTCTAACCACCGAGCCAGCCAGGTGCCCCAGGTTTGTTCATCTTTAAAATAGGGTGTGGTTTTTTTGTTTGTTTGTTTGTTTTTTAAGATTTTATTTAGTTGAGAGAGAGAGAGCACAAGCAAGAGGGGCAGGGAAGAGGGAGAGGGAGAAGCAGGCTCCTCACTGAGCAGGGAGCTCCATGTGGCGCTGGATCCCAGAATCCTGTGATCATGGTCTGAGCCAAAGGCAGCTACTTAACCAGCTGAGCCACCCAGGTGCTCCTAAAATGAGTTTATTAGGGGCTTCTGGGTGGGTCAGTCTGTTAAACATCTGCCTTCATTTCAGGTCATGGTCCTAGGGACCTATGATAGGGCTTCCTGTTATGCGGAGAAAATGCTTCTCCTTCCCCCCCCAACCCCCCAAGTAAGTAAATAAATATTTTTAAAGATTTTATTTATTTATTTATGAGACACAGAAAGAGAGGCAGAGACACAGGCAGAGGGAAAAGCAGGCTCCTCTCAGGGAGGACTTTATGATCCCAGGACCCCAGGATCATGCCCTGAACCAAAAGCAGACGCTCAACCACTGAGCCACCCAGGCATCCCTAAAATCTTTTTTAAAAAGTAAAAAATAAAATGAGGTCATTGGACCAGATGACCCCAAGATTATTTTAGCCTTAAATATCTCTGATTTTTAAAATTCAGTTATTCATTCAGGAAACCCCACATTTGTCATTCCAAGCCCTGTGTAGGCCTAAAGGAACAAAAATGATTTCCTGAGGATGTTACTGTCCCGTGCTCAATTTCTTTTGATCATATTTTTATGACTAGTTCCAAAGTTTTGTGGTCTTTCCTCCAGGCCAAATTCTACAGTTTGAATAACTTCACCTAAAGTTAAATACATAGATCACATTAAACACATCCAAGTCACATCCCATTACAATGATCAATTTCACTCTAGGCCTGGGTGGCTCAGTTGGTTGAGCTCAGGTCATGAACCCAGTTCATGGGATGGAGTCCTACATCAAGCTCCTTGCTCAGTGGGGAGTCTGCGTCTCCCTCTGCTTGCCATTCTCCCTGCTTGCATCCCGTCCCCCCGCCCCAATAAATCTTTAAAAAAAAAAAAAAAGATCAATTTCACTTTAATCAGAGATTTTTCAAGTCCCAGTACTGGTCCATTTAAATAAAACACAGGTTCAGTACAACAGAAAGGACCTGAAGGGTGTAGGGTGGTGCTTCTCAGACCTTAATATGCATAAATGACCCAGGATCTTGTAGGTTTGAAGAAGGTCCCTAGAATCTGCATGTCACATAAGGAATGCTGTTGTCTCTCACACTTCAAATATCAAGGGGTTGGAGGTGTTTGAAGGTGTTTATAATGACTGGTACTGATTGCTATGATACTAAAATACATAGCAATAGCTTTTCCCAACTCTCAGTTTTTAAAAGTAATTCTGGTCATTCTAACAAAAATAAGTGCCTTCACAAGTTTTTTTCTCCCTTTTTTCTCCTCTGTCCTTCCTTTCTCCTTTCTCTTTGCTGTGTTGTCTCAGCTTTTTTTTTTTCTTATCTTCTTCCACCCTCCACTGTTCTCATTCGATTAATTCAGTAATTCACTAATTCAACAAATATGTGTTTTGTCCCATCTTAGGCTGATGGTGAATACAGACATAGAAAACATAGTTTTTGGGAACTTATTCTTTCTGATTTTAGGCATGTGTACTTGTTTAATAGTTTAGAGCACTATTGTAAGAGCCATGTGTAGGGAATAAAAGCCTGTAGTAGGTATTCAAAAGGAGAGATCTTTTACAGTTGTGGGGCTGGGAAACAAAACTATCTTTTTTTCTACTCACTGGTCATCGCTGCTTCCCTCCCCTCCCCCACCCCCCTAATGTTTGAGTCTATTGTGACAAATCTATATAAAAATACAGTACAATTTTGTAAATTTATTCAAAACTTGTGGTGAGCTGGCTATATGAAAATCAATTAGTGATCTCATAGGGAGGGTGAGGGGTGGTGGGGATAAAAGTAATCTGGATAGAGACCAAAAGAGGGAGAGGAAAAGGTAAGAAGAAGGAAAGACAAAAGAGATCCTAGTAAAACAGGAGAAAAGGGCTTTGTGGGTTTTTGGGTGTTAGTCTGATGTACCTAGTATATATTACTAATGCAATAAGTCTTGTTATTTAGGCTGTATTTTCTTTTGAAGATCCAATTAGTGGGGTGCCTGGGTAGCTCAGTCGGTAAAGCGTCTGCCTTTGTCTCAGGTCATGATCCCAGCCCCAACTGAGCAGGGAGCTTGCTTCTCCTGCTCCCCCCCTTGCTTATGCTTGCATGCACACTCTGTTTCTCTCTCTCAAATAAATAATTTTTAAAAAATCCAATTAGCTGACAAACTATCCATCATGCTTTTCAGTTCTTAAATTTAAATATGTATCGGCTCTGTCTTGATTAAAATAGTTGAGGAGGGTATTCTTTTTTAGGCTGTCATAGTGCCTAAAGTATTATTATTCTCCTTTCAGTGACTTTCCTTGAAGACGTTTGTCATACTTAGTCTCAATTTTTTTTTTAAATGTTGTTACTCTTTTTTTTTTTTTTTTTTTAATGTTGTTCTTTTAAGTAATCTCTACACCCAGTGTGGGGCCTGAACCTGCAACACCAAGCTCGGGAGTCATGCTCCACCCACCCAGCCATTTATTCTCATCTTTATAGAAGATCCACTCAACTGTAAATCACAACCTTAAATTCATATTGAGAGGAAAATGCTACAGAAAACAGAAAAGTCTACTGGACTTCTAACAGTCCATTAGGTACATATTGAAATTGTGAAGAATCAAACCAAATCTGCTATTTATGCAATATTAAACATGAACACATATTCTAATATCTGTGTCTGTAATCCATTAGGTAATTTGCAGTAATGAAGGAATGGAGATGTGAATAATACGGAGTGGCAAATATTTGAAAGTGTATGTGTCTATTATATTGTAGAATTTCATTTAAAACAAAATTATGAACTTCTATCTTGAAGCAGAGTGCTACTTTGTATTTTTATTGAGGTATGATTAGCATTCAATAAAATGCACATATGTTAAGCATCTAGTTCAAGGAGTTCTAACCATTTTATACACTGTAACTTTACCAAAATAAGATGGAAAACATTTTTATCACTGTAGAAAGTTCTCTCATGCCATCATTTTTCTAGTCATTTTTCTCACCCACTCTCCTCCAGTGGAAGCAACCAGTTTCAGCTCTGTATTTCTGACACCATAGATTTGTTTTGCCTTGTCTTGGACTTAACATAAATGGAGTCATACAGTAGTATATGCTTTTTGTGTGTCTGGCTTCTTTCATGTAATGTTTTTGAGATTCACCTGTGTTGTGTCAGTGGTTGGTACTTTTTAAAAGATTTTATTGAGAGAGAGAGAGAGTGTGAATAAGTAGGGGGAGGGGCAGAGGGAGAAGGAAAAGCAGACTCAGCTCTGGGCTCAACAGGAAGGGAGCTGGCGGGGTGGGGGTGGGGCTCAATCCCAGGACCCTGAAATCATGACCTGAGTCAGAGATGCTTAACCAACTGAGCCACCCAGGCATCCCACTTGATACATTTTTATTGAGGAGTAGTATTCCATTGTATGAATATAGCCTAATTTCTTTATGTTTTATCCTGATGGGTGTTTGGGTTTTTTTCCAGGATTGGGTTATTAGAAATAAAGTTGATATGAACATTTCCTTTACAAGTCTCTTGTGGATAGATATTTTCATTTCTCTTGATAAATACTTAGGAGTGGAATTACTGAGTCATAGGGTGGATGTATGTTTAACTTTATTTAAAAACTGCCCCACAGTTTTCCAAAGTGATTAGAGTTCCAGTTGCTTCACATTTTTAACGTTGCCAAATGTTAGTGCTGTCAGCCCCTTTTATTTTAGCCACATTGGAAGCTGTAAAATGGTACCTCGTTATTATTTTAATTTGTATTTTTTTGATGACTAAGGATATTGAATGCTTTACTGGGTAGTAATTGGCTTCTCTTCTAAAGTATCTGTTAGAGTTTTTGCCTATTTTTTCACCGGGTGGTTCATCTTTTTATTGTTTGTAGGAGTTCTTTATATATTCTGAGTACAAGTCCTTTGTCAAATATACAATATTTTTTACCTAGTCTGTGACTTTTCTGTTTACTTTCTTGATGTTGTGATAAGCAAAAATTTTTAATTTTTATGAAGTCCATTTTATCAACTTTTAACTTTATGGTTAGTGTTTCTTATGCCTGTCCCCAGTGTTGCAGAGAGATCCTGTTTCCTTCCAAAAGCATCGTTGTTCTAGGTTTTACATTTAAGTCTGTGATCTGTCTCAAATTAATTTTTGTGTTAAGATGGGAGGTAGGGGTTTAGGTTCATTTTCCCTTCATACAGATATCTGTGGTTCCAGCAACATGGGTTAAAAAATTTTTTCCTTTCTCGGTTAGATGGACTTGGAATCTTAACTGAAAATCAGTAGAGCTATTTTCTATTTTCCTTGTGCTTTTATTTTTAGTTTCTTAAGCATGGGCCCTATATCTTTAAAAACAAAAGGAAAATACAAAAAAAAAAAAAAAAACCTTTTATGCCCCTCTTCCAGACTGCAGCTACCCTGAGATTGATCCAGAGCTGGTTACCTTATATTTTCTGATGGAGGAATGCTAATAACGAATTTGAATTTGAAATGGCTTTCCTACTCCAATTTAGTCCTTTGTGTCGCATTAATTCCTGAATTTGTCATGTAACAATTTCTAAAAAGGTTGGTTATTTTTTCTCCCAGATTGTATTGACTGATAACATAAAACAATATTATTTTTTAAAGAGTGTCACCTCAAATGTGAGGTAGGAAACATGTTGGGATTCGGAGCGAATGGCCAAGAAAGATTTCTTGAGATGTCTTTGGTGCAAAACAGTGTTTGTTTAAGCACGAAGATGGGACATGGGCAGAAAGCTGCACTGGGTCATGAGGAGTGGCCCATTATATACTTTCAGGTTGGGAGTGGGTTAAGGATGACGTAAGTCTCTAAGGGAGTTTGGAAGCAAGGTTTCCAGGACCTTGATGGGGCTAGCTATTGTTAGGAAAAGGTCATTTATTCCTGTCCAATAAACCTTAGTCATGAGACCCTTCATATCGGTTGGTTATATGCTTGGAGGTGATTGCCAACATACATCTTGGCGGGTAGAGGTAAGGGAAATTTCCAAATGAACTTTCATACTCTAAAGTAGACCCACAAGATCCTGGGGGTTGAGCTAAGATTGCCTTTTGCCCCTAGCAAAGCATTAACATCAAGGCAGCTGAGTTCCTAGAGAAATGTCACTCTGCCTATCTTAAGGACTTGTCAGTGGGCTGCAAGTAGTAAGGAAACTTAGTTTTCCTTTGCCTTTGTTTCCCACATCCCACTCAAATTTTCACTCCAATGTAACTATTTGAATTTTTCCTCATTTTCTTCCAGATTTTGTTCATCCATATCCATGTTTTTCTATGGATGTAACCATAATGTACCCGTTCTTTTCAAATGCTGAGCAATAATCAGTGAACATTGCCTTCCACGTGTGTGTTACTGTTGTTAGTAAAGACAAAGCTGGAGACGGAGAAAAGACCAGTTAGGAGACTTACCAGTGGGGAATATTGAATCCAAAACTTAAGTAAAACAGAAACGAAGATTTTCAGATAGATTATATTTCTATGGAAATATGGGACAGCTCTGGTTTCTTTATTTTCTCTTTATTTTTTAAAAAGATTTTATTTATTCATCAGAGACAGGCAGAGAGGCAGAGAGAGAAGAAGACTCCCTGTGGGGAGCCTGATGCAGGACTTGATCCCGGGATCATGACCTGAGCTGAAGGCAGACGCTCAACCACTGAACCACCCAGACACCCCTTATTTTTTCCTCTTTAATATATAACATCTTTATTGAAATTCACACACCACACAATTCACTCATTGAAAGAGTACCAGTCAGTACCTTTTAGTATATTCACAGAGTTGAGCAGCCATCACCATAGTCCATTTTAGAACATTTTCATCACACCAAAAAAAGAAACCCCTATTTATTAGCAGCTGCTGCTGGCTTTCACCAGCTTCTCTTGTCCCTCACCACCCCCACCCCCCAGGCAACCATTAATCTGCTTTCTGCCTATTCTGGATATTTCATTAAAAATGGAATCATACAGCATATAGTTTCTTGTGACTGATTTCTTTTGCCCTTATACTCTTAATAGTTTGAGAATCATTGAAATACAGACAAGTTTCCCTCACAGATGTGCACACTTTTTGACCTGTAAGGATATACACTCCCTCAGGTACATATGCTCAAACACCTACGCCTACTCACTAAAGTACACAAACACACCAAGACAGACTTGCAAACTAAGGTACTTGATACACAGAGATAACCCTTTACAAATAAACAGTTTTCTATCAGAGCATATCTAAGCACTAAGATCACCACAAGTACATACAAGTGAATACAGTTTCTGAAGTGTGTGAGAAAACATGGATGACAACCTGGCAAGCTGTGAGAAAATGAGGGCTCAAGGGACAAGAGTGAATGAGAGTGCGATGGCAGTTTGAATTTATTTCGCGTGTAATCTCTCTGGGTGTTTAAGACACTTCCTAGAGCTTTTAGTTGTTTCAACCAGAAGCAACGGTCTGACACTTATATATTATTTAATATGTATATAGACCTATAGGCAGGAGTTTTGGAGTTCCTGAGCCTATTGCATAGCAGTCCTTTTGAGCAGGAGGTTATTAATTGATATTGTAAGGTAAGGGATTTCCATATGGAAAACAGTAACTAACAAAATATTTTGGTTCCGGGATCCCTGGGTGGCGCAGTGGTTTAGCGCCTGCCTTTGGCCCAGGGCGCGATCCTGGAGACCCAGTATTGAATCCCACGTCAGGCTCCGGGTGCATGGAGCCTGCTTCTCCCTCTGCCTGTGTCTCTGCCTCTCTCTCTCTCTGTGTGACTATCATAAATAAAAAATAAATAAATTAAAAAAAAATAAAAATAAAAAAAAATATTTTGGTTACCTCAACTATATATGTTATAAGTCTGGCATCTATTCAGAAAGGCCTTACTCTAGGGCAGGTATGGCAAAATTTGAAATAATAAACCCCAAATTTATTTTTGTTCATGGCAGGTGAATATTAACCAAAGTTAGTATTCTTAAAGTACTCTTTCCTGTTTCTTCTTTAATATGGTCACTGGGGTATTATAGCTGCTTAGTGGGGGAGTGTGGGAGTAGGTGGGGTGGGATGGTGGTAGGGAAAAATGCTTCCTTAGATTGGCAAATATTAGGACACCTGAGTGGCTCAGTGGTTGAGCATCTGCCTTCCCGTTCAGGTCATGATCCCAGGGTCCTGGGATTGAGGCCCACATCAGGCTTCTCTCTCTGCCTATGTCTCTGCCTCTCTGTGTGTCTCATGAATAAAGAAATAAAATCTTTAAAAAGTATATTGGCAATTGTCAATAAGTATGTGATTATTTGTAAGTCAAGCACATATTTTCACCTCTGCAAGGCCTTGTTCGTACCCCCTTTACACCTGCCTTTACTTTGTCACTTTGAGCCTCCATTATTACTCCTCCTTGTCAAACAGCCGCCTTTTTTTTTTTTTTAAGATTTTATTTATTTATTCATGAGAGACACAAACAGAGAGGCAGAGACATAGGCAGAGAAAGCAGCAGGCTCCATGCAGGGAGCCCAATGTGGGACTCGATCCTGAGACTCCAGGATCACGCACACCCTGTACCAAAGGCAGGTGCTTAACCGCTGAGCCACCCAGGTGTCCCTCTTTTTTGTTTTTTAATTCAATTAATTAACGTATAGTGTGTTTTTAGTTTCAGAAGTAGACTTTGGTGATTCATCAGTTGCATATAATACCCAGTGCTCATTCCATCAAGTGCCCTCTTCAATGCCCATCACCCAGTTACCCCATCCCCCACCCACCTACCTCCCCTCCAGCAACCTTCCGTTTGTTTTCTAGAGTTAGGAGTCTCTTATGGTTTGTCTCCTTTGCTGATTTTGTCTAATTTTATTCTTCCCTTCCTTCCCCTATGATCTTCTGCCTTGGTTCTTAACTTCCACATATGAGTGAAATATAATTATCTTTCTCTGACTGACTTGTTTCACTTAGCATAATACCCTCTAGTTCCATCCACATCATTGCAAATGGCAAGATTTCATTTTCTTTCATGGCTGAGTAATATTCCATTATATATGTGTGTGTGTGTGTGTGTGTAGATATATACGGATATATATATCTATATAGATATATATATACAGATAAATATATCTACACACAAACAGCCCCCACATCTTCTTTATCGATTCATCTATTGATGGACATCTGGGCTCTTTCCATATTTTGGCTATTCAGACAATCTTTCTACTCTCCTAAGACATTGTACTGCATCCCAGGTGAACTCCTGGGTATAGTTTGCTCTCCAGAGAGTAGCACTTTTCACTGCATTCAGCTCCTTAGCCTTCCTCCTGCCGTATCCTCTTTTCTTTCTCTCTTTTCCCACTACCAAAACCTTAGTACTGGCATATATCTCCTTTTGAGTAGGATACCAGGGAAGCCTCTTCAGATAAATGTTGTTTGAACTGTCCCTGAAAGATGTGAAAGGACTTAAACCTGAGAAAAGGGGAAAGGTGTAATGAACCGTGTGATCGGAGGGCTGGAAACAGAAAAACAAGAAACCGTATGACTTTGACCAGAACACAGGGTGTGTGAAGATCACTCTTTCTGTTTTACTTTTCTTCCTCTTCTTTTGCTGGCTCATTCCTATTTGTTCCCCACCTGCACTGTACTTTGATCTCTTTCCTTAGTATATACTTCTCCTCCTCTTTCTATCTAGCTAAATCTGTCCTTCCCTGACCACCCACAGTGATCTCTGAACTTTTGTAGCGCTATTTACCAATCCCATTCTTCTATCAGTTAATTTTATATTGCTTTGATTTTTTTAAAATAGCTTTATGTGCATGTTTCATTTTCCAAAATAGAGTATTTTAGTCAAGGCTCTGAGGTCTTAGGGAACACAACCTACTTAAGCTTCCAGAAAGTATGGCAGGGCTGGGAGTTGTAGTGGATTGTTATTGTAGACCACTGAGCTTCCTTACAGCTGGGTTCTCAGCTGGAACCCAGAGAAGGCACTTGGAAAGCTCCTGTACTCTTTCCTCTGCCTTCAGGTTCCTTTTGTGCCTCTGCTCCATTGTAGGACATTAATTTGGATTTTTAAGAATACTATGCAGTACAATATTTACCTATCTTGATTACTGAGGTGTTTCTTGTTTTGTTTTTTTGTTTTGTTTTGGTGTCCTCTTAAATCACCCAAAACAAGTGCCTTTCTTCCTTATCCTAGACTCAGCCCTGCTCTATCCTCTCTTTTTGGACTGGCTTTCTCATGGTTTTTGCTTTCCCCTTAGCTTCAGCATAAATGTGACTTAAACTTGCTGTGATGCTGACTCCAGACTGGATGACACGTGAACTCTCCATTTAGGTTTTGTTTCCCAGCTTTCCGTATTCCTGGTGAAGAATTGGATTGCTCTATCCTGCTAGGACTAGGGATATCCCCTACACCAAATACCTATGAGAGAGGAGGCATTAGTGGTTGGTTGCTTAGACCTTATACTAAACAGGACCCGGGATAAGGGTGGTCCCAGACAAGGACACTTAGGGTTGGTCATCCCCAAACGTGCTTACTTTGGTACCTGACATCAGAAGGAAGTGACTGGGCCTTTACTTTTTTTGTATCTCTACTGCATCTAGCAGATAAACAGCTAAAAAGCGCTGTGTTTCTTATTTAGTATCTGGTTATTGCTATGACTTTCTGAACATTTGACCATTAGGATTAAACATGAGCATAACAGACCAATCAGAGCAATATTCCATTGTATACCACATCTTCTTTATCCATTCATCTATTCATGGATGTTTGGACTGCTTCCATATCAGTATTTTTGTATCCTTTGGGTAAATACCTAGTAGTGCAATTGCTGCTATATCATAGGGTAGTTCTATTTTTAACTTTTTGAGGAACCTCCATACTGTTTCCACTCTGGCTGCACCAGTTTGCATTCCCACTAACAGTGCAGGAGGGTTTCTTTTTCTCCATATCCTCACCAACACTATTGTTTCTTCTGTTTTTGTTTTTTTTTTTTTTAATTTTAGCCATTCTGACAGGTGTGAGGTGATATCTTTATGTACTAACCCTATATCAGATATAGCTTCTGCAAATATCTTCTTCTATTTAGTAGGTTGCCTTTAGTTTTGTTGATTGTTTACTGTGTAGAAGGTTTTTGTTTTAATGTAGTCCTGATAGTTTATTGATAGTTTATTTTTTTTTTTGATAGTTTATTTTTATCCTTGTTTCCCTTGCCTCTGGAGACATATCTAGAAAAGTGTTGCTATAGTCAGTGTCAGAGAAATTACTGCTTGTGCTCTCTTCAAGGATTTTAATGGTTTCAGGTTTCACATTTAGGTCTTTAATCCATTTTGAGTTTATTTTTGTGTATTTGAAAGAAAGTAGTCCAGTTTCATTCCTTTGCATGTAGCTGTCCAATTTTCCCAGCACCGTTTGTTGACAACTGACCTTAAATGGAGTCCTTCAAACTTAATTTAACTAAGATGATTTGGAGGATATAGAATTTAAAATTCATTGTGTGCATTGAATAATATTCTGTGCCATTGACTTGCTTTCTGTGGTTGTTGATGTTTATAGGTTGTTGGTTATTGCATTAAATTGTTCCACAGTTTTGTGTTTTAGTTATTTTATCCTTCTCTTTTGCCTCCAGCTGTGGCTTCTTGTTGCCAAGTACTGTCACTTTAGTAATTTGTTTCTGTTAATGTGTAGTGTGTTGTAATATAAAAGTAGAATCATGGTAGAAAGTATTTTATAGAGGCAGTGTGATGCAGTGTAAAAAGCGTGCATTTTGGGGTCAGGCTCAAATCTCACATCGATGTTGAGAAAGAAGTTATATATCCTTGGGCAGGTACTTTATTGTCTCTGAGTCTCAGTTCATTTATGAAATGAGGATAGTAGTATTTTGCAGAATTAGTATGAGGAGATGTATATGGTAAAGTACCTGGCGTATAAGGGTATGCAAATAAAAGGTGATTCCTTTTTTCCCCTATTATATCGGAAAATGGCCAATGGCCTCTTGTTTATTGGAGAAACTCAGATAAATGAAAGAAATGTGTTTTTAAGATGTAAGATAAAGACCGTCTTATTCTATCACTTAAAAATATTATTTTTCAGTTGGTGTGATAAGTGTTAATTTGAGAAATATTATCCTGAACTTTTGTTTTGGGTCCTCTCAGCAACCTCCTCCTCTTCCTTGCATTAAATTGCCTTTTCTTCTGTGTGGCTTTCTTGATTCCCCTTGTTTGCTATTAAAGGAAGACTGTCGGGATGGGACGTGTGGGTGGCTCAGCAGTTGAGCGTCTGCCTTTGGCTCAGGGTGTGATCCTGGTCCAGGGATCAAGTTCCGCATCAGGCTCCCTGTGAGGAGCCTGCTTTTCTCTCTATTTCTCTCCCTTTTCTCTCCCTCTCTGTGTCTCTCATGAATAAATAAATAAAATCTTTAAAAAATAAATAAAGGAAGACTGTCCATCAGCCCCTTTTAAAAGAACCTGTGTCAAGGCAAACCTTATGACCTTTAGGGCAGTAAACCAGGCTTCTTGGCCAATAGCAATGATTTCTAAGACTTCCCTTCTTTCATCAGTTCTGCTTTTTTTTTTTTTTTTTTTTTTTTAAGCTATCATCTTAAATAGCTAGTCTTTAGCTAGTCTTAAATACTAGTTTTTCTTTTCTTTCCCACTCCCTTCCATTTTTCTGTTCTCAGGAACTATTCCCATTAACTGTATGGTCCTCATTATTTAGGTAGTTTTATGTAGTTTGATTTTAATAGTATGTGTATATATACATTTTTCAGAGGTTATCTTTTTGTAGTTTTCATTATTTATAGGGAACTCTCCTATCTTAACATCATGAATGTTTCAGTTTTCTAACCAGACATTTTTTGCCTTCTGTCTTAAAACCCCAATAAAAACCCACGATACCCTCTCTTTACTGGACTGTTGGATGCTTCACCACATGCAGACACTCCAGTTCAAGTCACCCAATCTGTTTTATTTTTTATTTTTTATTTTTAAAGATTTTATTTATTCATGTGAGACACACAGAGAGAGAGAGAGAGAGAGAGGGGGGGGGGGGGCAGAGACCCAGGCAGAGGGAGAAGCAGGCTCCATGCAGGGAGCCCGATGTGGGACTCGATCCCGGGTCTCTAGGATCAGGCCCTGGACTGAAGGCAGCACTAAACCACTGAGCCACCCGGGCTACCCACCCAATCTGTTTTAAGCAATGTTATTGAGGCATAATTTATACCATAAATTTTATCCATTTTAAGTGTACAGTTCAGTAAACCAAATATTCCTTTCAAAAACTCTTCAGGGCTACCTTTGGTCTAGAAGATGGTAGTCAACTTGTTCTTTTCCATCTTTTTTTCCCAAGATCACTTGCTTGGAATGTGTGGGTGTTGCTTCTGGGTGCCACGTGTTTACTTCCAAGTACTACATCTGTTGGTTATTCCTTCAGTTACTCATTCTAAATATTATAGTAACTTGTTAAGAATGAGGTTCTCTACACTTGGGATTCAGGGTCAAGGTTGGAGGGCAGGGAGAGTAGTGCCATTTTCTTGAAGAATGGCTCCTTTTTGCCTGTTGACTGATGGAACTCATTCTTAATATTCTCTACCAGAAGAACTCCAGGGCTTATAGTCTCTCTGATTGGTACTGTAGTCCCCATCCCCCCCTTGAAACATCAGGACACATTATGCATATTGTAGGCACGTGCCTTTTCAAACATTATAACTGCTTTTCCTTGTCAGTCTGAAAATTAATTTAATTGCTATAGCAAAGCTTGGTATGACCCCAGTCTCCTGAAATTAATTAGAGTAAAACTTGTGGTGTCTCTGAAAGTCACAAGTGTGCTGTTTCTCTGAAGGCGTACGAAATGTCTTTACCATACAGGAGTGAGGCATGGTCGGGAGGAGCATGAATTTATATCAGTCAGGGCACCCAACACCTTGAATCGATGGCAAATATTGGGGCTAAATGGTGTGGTGCACCCTGAGCGTTGTTGACCTTCAGAGTAGAGAAGAGACCAAGCAGGGTTGGAAGAGCTAGGAAGGGCTTTGGAGAAGATGGATTTGAGCCTGTGTGTGAAGGGTATGGAGGGTTTGGATAGAATGGAGAAGTGAAATTTGAGGCCCTGGTAGCGAGGATTGTTGAAGAGAAGTATACACCCACTGTGGGAAACAAATGAAGCAAAGGGATGTAGTGAATTTACCTGTGAGACCCTGAGGAAGCCAGCCAGATTACCCCAGAGGATTCCTAGTAATTCTTAGCAAAAGTAGGAAGGTGGAGTTTTGTCAAAATCACATGAGAAACTGTCAAAATACAAACAACTAACAAAGAAAAAATTCTAAGCAAAGAATGAAGTGTAAAAGCACTGTAACAGACTGTAAACAAAATCATTAGAGCAGGAAAACAAGAGCCTAGAGTCAGGCAGGGAGTTTGCTTGTCCCTGGGAGAGAGGGCTTGGTAAGGCATTGTTTTTACTTCCTCTCTTTATAAGGCTCCAGAAATTTCACTAGGTATTGGAATTGTTCCTGGGAAGGGGCAGGGTCCAGATACACAAGGCTTTGAGGGCCTGAGCAGAACTTCAGAAAAGTTGAAGTTCTTTCTCCTGATGTTTCTTTAGGGAAAAGGAAAAAAAACATCCTAAAACTGGCCCCAGTCTAAGTTCAGAGTTTTCAATTATATAAGTAGGGCCTTTGGTCCCAAGCTGTGAAACTTGAGGGAATATATGATCATCTATCTCTTTAAAATGGTTTTACTATTAGTCTCATAGATTGTTAGTTTTTTTTCTTTTACTTTATTTTTTAAAGATATTTTTCCTATTTATTAGAATGAGAGAGAGAAAGATCACGAGGAGAGGGGAAGGGCAGCAGAGGGAGAAGTAGACCCCCGCTGAGCAGGGAACCCCATGAGGGACCTTGGTCCTGGGATCGACACTGGGACCATGATCTGAGCCGAAGGCAGATGCTCAACTGACTGAGCCACCCAGTTGCTCATTAGTTTTTTTCTTAATTAACATTTTGAAATTGTTTTACTACGACTCTGATGGCTAATGTTTTTTGTTGTTTTGCTTTTCTACCAAAGTACTTTCACTGTTTCTGGGAGTATCATGCATAATTCAAAAGTCAAAGACAGTGTTACTGTTTTTTCATATACAGCATCACAATGCAACAAATGATAGGATAGATATATATATATAGTGACTACTGAATAAATGTGTCTTTAGCTTTCTGGTTTGTCTTTAGTTCTTGTGACTCTTTCCAGAGTTATTCCCAAGGCACTTATTTTTTAAAGTTGAGTGATCTTAGACTCTTACATCTGGAAGGACCTTAGGAGTCATTTGTTAACCCTTAAAATTTCTTGTGCTAAAAGGAAAAGTGGACCACATTTGAGGAATAGATATGGATGAATAACGGGGTTGGGTGACCTAAAACTCCTTAGAGTATCACCATCTGAAACTGTTTCTCTATAAAATCTGTTTCCCAAAGGTCTCTTTCCTGAATTCCAAATCTATTTTCCCAACCGGTTTTCCTTACTGTAAAGTCTTTGGAAATATCTCCCAATAATGTCGTATTCTTGAGTATCTTGATTTTAAAATTTAATAAAAATAGAGATAATATGTAGATTTGTTTATTTATTTATTTAAATTATATTTATTTATTCACAAGGGACACAGAGCACGAGAGAGAAGCAGGCTCCATGCAGGTAGCCTGACTTGGGACTCGATCCCAGGTCTCCAGGATCACAACCTGGGCTGAAGGCGGCGCTAAACCACTGAGCCACCCAGGCTGCCCCGTTTAGATACTTTTAAATTTAAAAAGAGAAAACAAAATAAAGAACAAGGCAGAAATGAATGTGCTACTCTAGTATCTTTATTAATAAAATTTATATTTTGCAGTTAGTTTTTTTGCATTCATTTCTATGATTTATAATGTATTGGGAATATGTATTTTCATAAACCATTTCTATTTTATTACAGGAAAATAGAAAATGATAGAAGTTTGCTTTATTTGGTGACTTTTCAGGAAAGCATTTATTAATATGGTCATTCCACTTTAACTTCTTTTCCTCTATTACACAACATTGGCCCATGTTTGACTTCGTTATTTATTCTTTTTGTTGTTTATCTGTTCTGGTTTTTCAAGTTTCTTTTCCTGAAATATTTTACTCTTTATTGTTTTTGTGCTTATCTACCATGATTCAGCTTTCATATATTTCCTTCCTACTTATATATTGTTCATTTTGGCAATGATGAGGACAAGTTACTATTTTTTTCCAAGCTTGAGTTAAGTAGGGTTTCCTTAAGATGACAGACTGTTAGAGCTAGAAGAGACCTAAGGCCCTTGAGCCCAGGGGTAAAGTGACCAAGCTTCATCCATTGGCCACTTCTCATCTGTTGATAGTGGCTGTTTAAGGACTGAAGCGGAGTCTGTGCGCCCTGGGGAAAAGGCTGATTTGCAGTGTCTACTATATGTGGATGTGGATGAGTCCATTGTCAGAACTGGAGCCATAGTTTAATCATTTACCTAAGCAAACGGAGAAGTGAAGTGAATTGCTCATAGTCACAGAGCTCTTCAGCCCAATTCAGTGCTAGGAGCGAAGTGGTAGGTGTTTTCTCCCTAAGAATGCTGGTATGCATTCTGGATTTTTTGTTGTCCTTTTTCCACCTTGAGTAAAAACTGAATTCTGTCAGGAACTTAAGTTTGTCAGTTTGTTGTATCTTTAGGAAAGACTGAGAAGTATTCATCAGGCGGTCTAAAGATAGGATTGTCCTTGGTCTAGCAGAGAAAAGCGGCTTAAGTTACATAGTCTAGCTAAAATTGAGAATTTGCTTTTTATTTAAGACTGAAGGCTTTCTATTAAAACTTAAAAACTTCGTACTATCTTATCCCTGTAATAATCCAACCAGACCCACCCTTCCCAAAAAGGAGGGAAAAGTAGACTTTTATTAGAAAGAATGAATTTTATGTAAAGATCGATTGTTGGTTCAAAACAAAATTTGGTCATGAAGGATTAAAACACTAGTAGCATGAGACAGGATGGGGAGAAACTTTAAGAACTTTTCTTTTTTAAAGATTTTATTTATTATTTGAGAGAGAGTGGGTGAGAGAGAGCAGAGCACAAACTGGGGGAGGGGCCAAAGGGAGGAGCAGACTCCCCCTAAGCAGGGAGCCCAATGTGGGACTCAATTCTAGGACCCTGGGATCATGACCTGAGCTGAAGGCAGATACTTAACTGACTAAGCCACCCAGGCAACCCAAGAACTTTTTATTTTTAGGCATTTGTCTATTGTAATGCTTGCCATTTTGGTCAAGATAGTGCATTATCTTACAACTACAAATAACAATACACACAAAAGACAATAGTAACTCTATACTGTGTCTACGTTAGTGTTTTCTTAATCATTGATTTGGGATATCTTAATATAAAAAATACTCTGACATTGTCCACATCTTGTGGGTTTATTTTGGTGGTTTAAATTAGTTGTGGCAATCCCCTTAGAGCACTTCCTCCCATCCTCCCATGTTTTACCAAAACCTTAACTTTTTTTTTTTTTTTAGGATTTTATTTATTTATTCATAGAGAGAGAGGGAGAGAGGCAGAGACACAGGCAGAGGAAGAAGCAGGCTCCATGCAGGGAGCCCGATGTGGGACTCGATCCTGGGTCCCCAGGATCACACCCCAGGCTCCAGGCGGTGCTAAACTGCTGCGTCACTGGGGCTGCCCAACCTTAAGTTTTTACAGTCTCTAGAATGCTGGGTCAACTTTCATACAAATTATTTCAACGCCTTATTATTCATCAGCAGGCGTGCAGGCATTGCTAATAACCATTATGTATATCTTCATCTAGGTACATCTTGTTGATTTCTCCCAAGATAGTTTCCTCACTTGGAAATATATTTTTCTACAGTAAACCTGTTTTCAGTTTAATAGCAGTTTGCTTCTTAATCTTTACTGTGGCACAGTTGTTGATATGCAGCATTGCTAGAGGATAGGGTTCTACATACCCATGTATGTAAAAGGGAGATGGAGAGAGAGAGAAGAGACATTCCAGTGATGGGTTCTTTTCAGTGTGCCATTGAGGCTGTACTCTGATAGCAAAGTGGCAGGAAGGTCTGAGGGGGAGTCAGATTTACTTTTGCTGTATACCCAACTTTGCTGGTCACCACTTTTGAAAATTGAGAGAGCAACAGTGTATCAAAAGAAAATTAAAAAGTATTAAGTGTGTCCTGATTTTTAACATTAAATCTACACTTGAATATTATAGTCTCTGTGCCCTCTTTCTACTATCTTTGATTCTTGTGATGACTTAAGCATCATTGGGAAGCATTTATGAAGTGGGGAGGAAAAAAAAACTGTTTTATGAAATTTTGTCATTCTTTTCCTCCCTTTCCTATGGTCCCTTTCTCCCCCCATATACCACCTCTCCAGTTCAATGCTCAACCCTACTCCAGGATAGTACGTTAAATGTAATAGGATTTCATGAATGTATACAAATATATTGATTTGAAGATGCAGCAATTGGTAAGGTTGAAAAGGGAGAACTTTTCAGAATGAAGAAAAAAGAATTTGATCTGAGCCCAGGAAATTCAGAAGGGATGAAGCCGAGGAAAGATTTTACCATTTACCTTTTGTTCACTGCGTGAAATTCAGCTTGCTCTCAGCATAATTTCTTCTAGACCTCGCCTTGTTTAAGATTTTGTATATAGTTCAATGCTTACTAACTTAGTGGATTAAGAAAATTCTTGCAAGAGGAAGAATGAGTCATAGCGATACTTCCTTTGGGAGAGAAACAGAAAGAAAGCCCTCATGTTGGTCTCTCCATTATATACTTGGAATCGATTCAGCAGTTTGATTGATGGCTGAGTACTGTTAAGCTTCCCCACGCTACCTCATATCGTATCTGGTTTTGTCCACAGTATGACTGGTAGAAGGCTCTTTTAGGTTAACTAGCAAAGATAAAGAGCTCTGCAACCTTATTACCCCCAAGAGACATGTTCATATGATGTAATTTCTATTTTAAGATTTTTTTGAGTTTGCAACAGTTTTTAGAAAAGCTTCAGCATTTCCTTGCCTACCCAATCTACTTAACAAACCAAAAAGAAGAAGGAGGAGGAGAAGGCAATGACTGTAAAACATTTGCTTCTGAGAAACTGGGTGTGCTAAGGGTGTGACTGTTCTGGCATTCATCAGTGGTGTGCACAGAGTGGTCGCCTCTCTGACCTCGCCCTGGATCTCTGATGCCACAACACCAGCAAGAAGAAGAAAAAGCAAGGAGGTGGGCTAGGGCTGGGAGCTGGTTTGTTGCTTTGAGCTAGAGAAGGAAGTAGGGTGTGTGGGAGCCACAGAGTCTCTCAGCAGTTTGGCCAAAGATTGTTTTGGAAGTGCTATGAGCAACCTGTGAAGTATTTTTTTGTAGTAGTCGCAGAAATTATCTGGCTCCTTTCTACTTCAAGGATGCTCTCAGTGACCTGCTTCCAATTAAATCTCTTCGTTTTTCTGGGCTGCCTTTAGACTTCAGATTTTATTTTCTTTCTTTATGCTTTTGGGATCTATAGATCTCATTTTTAAAAATTCGAGATGGCGTCAGTGGCAGTGGCAGGAAAGATGGGGCTACTTAACTAATCTTGTGTGAGTTGCTTCGTTTCCATGGAATTTTTACACAGAATAATCAGCCACCAGTTTCTCAAACTTCTGTGTGCAAAGCAGCTACCTCATTCAGATGTGCCCCCAACTGGATCAACCATAGCATCCCAGGAACTCCACAAAATTATTTAATATACTGTCTTTTAGGCTTCATTGCATAGAACATGTACTAAACAGAAGGATGGATTTAGCTTCCAATTTTTTCTCTTTGAAAAAGGTCTTATTTGCTATAAAAGTAATACATATTATACATAGTAGTACATATTATATATAATTATTAGTTATAACTAAGAGAAAATAGTTTTTACTTTTTACAAGGTAAATACAGTGTGGATAGTGCTCTGGATGCAGTGGACACAAAGTACATGTTTTGGTTATAATTAGTGTTATCTAGAACCGTAAACTCATCAAAAGGAAATGACCTTATGAGACTCTTAAACTCCCTTGTAGTTGAGGAAGCTGCTGCACAGTGTCCCTGACAGATAGTCATACTCAGCCTCTCCTTTAATAATGCCAGGAATGAATAGATGACTTTTTTTAACTCCAGCCTTCTCCATCAAAGAGAATGTTCCTCAAACCAGCAGAGATGAAACTCAGGCCTGGCATCAAATAAAAGAGCATTTTAGATGTTTTAAATGTTAAAATCTCCAAGTGGAGTTAACTTACTTTAAAATTGTTTCCAGATTAATTCTGAAGTCAGGTTCAAACAAAAAAGAAAACGTAATGTTGATTTGAATTTCTTTTTAACCAAAGCAAATTGAAGCAGATACTTATGAAATTATTGGGTGGTGAGCTATAATCCAGTTCAAATTATTGGGTGGATATTTGGGGGATATTTTGATCCTACCTACTATTATCTACTGTGTATCAACATTAAAATATTTTTTTAAAAAAATTAACATATGTAATGGTTAAAATTTTTCTTTAGCAGGAAAAGATAATGAGACTATCAGTAGTATCTGAAACAAGACAAAGCTAAATAATACTGTGATAAGGGAAAGCTGTGCTGCTAGGTATAGTCTAAGCAGAGGAGGCTACAATTTTTTATATAGGGTTTTTGGAAAATGTGGAATTCTAGGACTGGCAAACTTTTCCAAGGCCAAAATGACATCATCTGTAGAAGCATGATTATTCCGGTGAGTCTGTTTGGTTGGCACTGAGGAGTTTACTGGAGTGATTCTATTCCTGATTGGCTGACTTCAGAAGTGAGACGCTGACAGTGATTGATTGCTTGCTTAGGCAAATCCTTGGTTTTGGTTTTAGGGTTTTTTGATGACTACTTATTATCATGGCTACAGAAAAATCAGTCTTTTCTATGTTTATGGGAACTTTAGTACCCAACATCAAATGCATGTAATTACTTGCACAAAGCAAGTGTATATTTAATTTTGGGGGGGTATAACTTAGAGTAATGGAAGAAAATTTCAAGTGGACAGCTTAATAAATTGTATGTACTTGTGTAATTATCACCCAGTTTAAGATATAACACATTTTCATCACTTCAGAGTGTTCTCTAAATTTCCATACTTAATCAGTTCCCCTCAATAGCTATTCTGATTTCCATCCCCATGATTAGTTTTGCCTGTTTTTAAATTTCATATACGTAAAAGCACATAGTATGTATTTCATGTGTAGTTTTTTATATTCCTTTCAACATAATATGTGTGAGGTTCATTCATGTTCTTACATGTCCAGAAATTTATGAGTGTTCTATTTTATGACTATACCATAATTCATTTGTGTATTCTCCTGGCAATGGACATTTACATCATTTCTAGTTTGGGATACTATGAATATCCCCATTAAACATTTTTTAAAAAGGTTTTATTCATTTATTCATGAGAGACACAGAGAGAGAGAGAGAGAAAAGCAGGCTCCATGCAGGGAGCCCGACGTGGGACTCGATCCCTGGACTCCAGGATCACGCCCTGGACCAAAGGCAGGCTCCAAACTGCTGAGCCACCCAGGGATTCCCCCCCATTAAACACTTTTGTACATCTTATTAACACACTAACATCTCTTGGGCATATGCAATTGCTGTGTTATTATGGTACAAGTGTGTTTATTTCTAGTAGATACTGCCAAACTCTTCTCAAAAGTGTTGAATCATTTTGTATTCCACTAGCAATTTATGAGAGTTTCAGTTGCTTCACGCCCTTGTCACCACTTGGTATTGTCATCATTTTATAATTAGTTATACTGGGTTTGTATATTTATTTTTTAAAAGGCAAATTTTGAGGGCATCTGGCTGGCTCAGTTGGAGAAGTGTGGGACTCTTGATCTTGAGGTCATGAGTTTGAGCTCCACATTGGATGTAGAAATTACTTAAATAAATAAAACTTTTACAGGAGGGCAAATTTTGAAAAAAAACAAACCTAAGCCTACCAGCTTAACATGAAAAACTTAAAGAATATGGAGTGAGTTGTATTAATCGAGGGTTAAGTTTCCTATCAATTCTTAGTGTAAAAAAGAAATAAGCATATCTTGATTTTTTTTTTCCTTAAATAGCTTCCTAATTTAGAAAGATCTGATCTAGGGACACCCCAGGTGGCTCAGCGGTTTAGCGCCACTGTCAGCCCAGGGCATGATCCTGGAGACCTGGGATCAAGTCCCACATCGGGCTCCCTGTGTGGAGTCTGCTTCTCCCTCTGCCTGTGTCTCTGCCCCCCTCTCTCTCTCTCTCGGTCTCTCATAAGTAAATAAACAAAATCTTAAAAACAAACAAACAAAAAAAAAAACTGATCTAGGAAGAATCATCCTAAAACAAAGTTACTGTCATATAAAATTAAGAGGTTAGTATTCCAATAATCTTGGATGATTCCAGGTTAGTTTATATGACTTATAAGTTTACCATTAGCATTGAAATTAATTATACTGGCTATTTTTTTAGCACTTAGCATGTGCCACAGTCTATTCTCTGTTGAGGATTCAGGAGTGAACAAAACAAAGGCTTTGCTTGAATATAATTTAGATTTTAGTGACAGAATACAGATAATAAATACATAATGTCAGATAATGATATAGAGGGAAATATGGGGTAAGAAGAGATTGCCTAGAGTAGCACTGGGGGAGGGGCACCTGTGGTGTTTTTGTTTTATGTTTAATAAACAGAAGTCTTCTCTAATCAGTTGTCATTTAAGCAGAGACCTTAAGGAAGTGAGGGAGCAAGTTATTTAACTGTGTTAGGGAAGAGTGTGCCAGGCAGAGGAACATTAAGGGCAAAGGCCCTAAGGCAAGCGTGTGCCCAATTTATTGGAGGAAGAGCAAGAATATCAAATGCTTTGAGCAAGGGTAGAAAGGTTAGAAACGAGTTGGGGCTTGCAGGGAGATCACGTAGGGCTTTGTGGACCATTTGGCTTTTATTCTGATTGAGATGAGATGCCCGTAGAAGATTGTGAGTGTGGAGTTAATGCAGTCTGACTAGTTATGTTCACACAGAAACCTGTACATGATTGTTCACTGATGCTTTATTTTTAATAGTCAAGAGCTGGAATTCATTCCCAATGCTTTTCAACGTCTGAATGGTTTTACTGCAGTACATACATATCGTGGAGTACAATAAAAAAGAATAAACTACTGATGTAGCAACTTGGATGAATCTCTAGAGATTTATGTTTAATGATATGTCAGTTTTTGATGGTTGCATATTGTATGATTCTATGTATATGACACTTTTGAAACAACAAAATTTTAGAAATAGAGGGCAGGGGATCCCTGGGTGGCTCAGTGGTTTAGTGCCTGCCTTCAGCCCAGGGTGTGATCCTGAAGTCCGGGGATCGAGTCACGCATCGGGCTCCCTGCATGGAGCCTACTTCTCCCTCTGCCTGTGTCTCTGCCTCTCTCTTTCTCTGCGTCTCTCATGAATAAATAAATAAAATCTTAAAAAAAAAAAGAGGACTGATCAATAGTTGGTCAGGGGGGATCCCTGGGTGGCGCAGCGGTTTAGCGCCTGCCTTTGGCCCAGGGCGCGATCCTGGAGACCCGGGATCGAGTCCCACGTCGGGCTCCCGGTGCATGGAGCCTGCTTCTCCCTCTGCCTGTGTCTCTGCCTCTCTCTCTCTCTCTCTCTGTGTGACTATCATAAATAAAAAAAAAAAAAAAAAAATAGTTGGTCAGGGGTTAGAAAAGGAGACGGGTGTGGTTATAAAACGGCAACACGAGGACTCCTTGTATCTTGACTGTGGTGGTGGATATACAAACCTACGGGGTGATAAAATTGTATGTGCACCCTCACCGCCATGAGTACCAGTAAAACTGGGGACATCAGAATAAGATCAGCAGACTAGATATAAACATCAGTATGCTCACTGTGGTATACTATAGTTTTGCAAAATGTTACCACTGAGGGAAGGTGGACAGAGTATACAAGGAATCCCTCTGTATTATTTCTTACATATGAATATATAATTATCTCAATAAAAACTTCAGTTAAAAAGAACAAAATTGTTCTGCACCTTTGCAGAAGATAGACTAGTCTATATAGACTGTATGAGTGTTAGAGTGGGATTGTGGTCCCCAGTTAGGAGGCATGTAAGCAATGATGATGACTTGAACCTTGGTCGAAGCAGTGGAGGTAGTATGACATGATGTTTTAAAGTTAGAGCCAACAAGATTTACTTGATGAATTAGATGTGGCATGTGAGAGTAGTCAAAGTGAGCACTAAGATTTTTGGCCCAACCAACTAAAAGAATGGAGTTTATTTATTAAACAGTGAAAAATATAGTAAGAGCAGGTACAGGGAAGAAAATTAGTATTTCTAAGTCTGGCATTCAGAAGAGGTCCAGATTGAAGATACTAATTCAAGAACTATCAATAATGAAGTCACCTGGGTAGAGAGTGTAGACAGAAGCTGTCTGAAGAATTCAGTCCTGGGGATACTCCAACACTTAAAGATAAGGAAAATGAGGAGGAACCAGTAGAGGCGAATGAGATGGGACAGCCAAAGAGGTAAAGGGCGACCAAGAGAAAACAGCATCCCCAAGACTGACTGAGGATGAAAGGAGTGATCTGTTGTCAGATGCTGATAGGGCTCATAGGATGAGGGATAAGAATGGACTGTTGGATTTGGAATTGTGCAGATGATTGCTAGCCATATCAGTTTGGGTGGAGTGAGTGTTGAGGACAAAAGCTAGGTTGGAGAAGGTTTGAGAGAATAAGAGGGAGAGGACTAGGGATACTGAATTTTTCTTTCACGGAATTTTTTTTCTTTTTAAGATTTTATTTATTAGAGAAAGCAGAAGTGAGGGGAGAGACGGAGAAGCAGACTTCCTGCTGAGCAGGGAGCTCAATGCAGAGCTCAGTCTCAGAACTCTGGGACCATGAGCTGAAGGCAGATGCTTAACTGATTGAGCCACCGAGGTGCCCCAAGGAGTTTTCTATAAAGAGGAACCAAAAAGTAAGACAGTATCTGGAGGTGGATATGAAGTCAAAGGAAAGGTTGTTTTTAATTTGGGGGATATATTACAGTCTGTATGCTCATGGCCATGATCCAGTAAAGAAAGGTCACAGTTATTGGAGCAGTCATGTATAAAGGAGAAAGGGTGGGATGTGGTCACAAGAGGTGAGACTGGCCTTAGGTAAGAGTATAAACAGTTCATCTATAGAAACAAAAGTCCACCTGGGTGGCTCATTTGGTTAGACATCTATCTTCAGCTCAGGTCATGGTTCCAGGGTCCTGGGATCAAGCCCCACATCTGGTTCCCTGGTTGGTGAGGAGTCTGCTTCTCCCTCTCCCTTCCCATCCCCATGTTCTTTCTGTCTCTGTCTCTCTCTCTCTCAAATAAATCTTAAAAAGGGGGGGGTGGGGCAGCAAAAAGGAAGGTAGAGTATACAGGTATAGATGTATACCTGTAGGCTGGTAGGTGTATCAGTGGCAACTTAGATGTCCTTTTATGATTGTGTCTACAATCTCAGTGAAATATTAAGATTAGGTCTTTGAGCAGTAAGAAATATTAAGGGTTTGAGGAAGAAGAAGAGGCAAAATAGTTATATAAGAGAGTGAGGGGGAGAGTGACTGAGCTAGGGACATGCCATAGGATTACGAGGCAGCACTCTTGGATATTAGCGGTGATCATTTTATGGCCATTCAGTATGTGTGTTTTTCTCCCACTTGATCTGTCACCCTGGTGCAGGGGAGGAATAGGAAGAAAGTTTTAACTAGGGTCGAGGTTTTGACAGAGGACTTCAGAGACAGAGGATCAAAGTTGTTGAGAGTAGTGGAGTGGTACAATTATTGATAATGATAAAGACTAGGTTACCACCATGGGAAGGTAGGTCTGAGGTAGGGCAGAGGACTGGACTATCAGAAGAGAGAAGGTCAAGGAATTCAGGGACTAGGTATTGAAGGGTAGCTGTGTAGATCTTAAAATCACTATGATCACTGGGTGCCAAATTCATGACCATCTCTTTAAGCAGTTTGACTCTAAGTCTGGAAAATATTGGAAAGAAAATAAATTAGAGTGATTGTATAGTATTTTTTTTAAATCATGACAAATTATTTTCTGGTTTCACTTTTTAGATTTAGCGCTTTGTAAAAGATAATACCAGAAATGGTATTAACAAAGACACGTGGGATCCCTGGGTGGCTTAGCAGTTTAGCCCCTGCTTTTGGCCCAGAGCGTGGTCCTGGAGTCCCGGGATTGAGTCCCACATCAGGCTCCCTGCGTGGGGCCTGCTTCTCCTTCTGCCTGTGCCTGTGCCTCTCTCTCTCTCTCTCTGTTTCTCTCATGAATAAATAAAAATCTTTTAAAAAACAAAAAACAAAGACACGTGCTTTAGTTTAGCATACGAATATATTAAAGGCCATAGCCAGCCATTGTTGTAATTAGTAATTTGCAGTTGGTTTATTTACTTTATTTGATTAGTTCATTGCTTATTATTATTCAAAAATTTGTCCAAAAATTGTTCAAAAATTCGTTGAATTAGAATAGTTAGAATAGTTCACAGTGTGGATCTCAAAATCATTATGAAAATATTAACCAAGAGGGGCATCTGGGTGTTATAGTCGGTTAACCATCCAACTCTTGGTTTTGACTCAGGTAGTGATCTCAGGGTCATGAGATTGAGCCCCTCATCAGGCTCTGTGCTGACCATGGAGTCTGCTTTGGATTCTCTCTTCCTCTACCTTTGCCTCTTCTGCCTGTGTGTGCCCTCTCTCCCTCTGTCTCAAATAAATCTTTAAAAAAGAAAAGAATAACCAAGGAACTTTTTTTAAAAAACAGACTGAGAAATAGAGGTGCCCTCGGCCATATTAAACTATTCAGAAAAAAATAGGTATGGAACAAAAAGATAAAACTAAATATTAACTGAAACTAACATTGGAGTCATCCCTTAGTGTATCTCTTGTCTTTACCCCTTAAAACTAATCTGTGAACAAGTCCTTTTAGTTTTGCTTCCAAATTATGTCACACATTTATCCACTTCTTTGCATCTTCACAGCTACAATCCTACAACCATTGTTTCTCACCTAGATAGCAGAGTTCTAGACTGGGAGAGCTGCTAGGGACCTTTTGGTCCTAGCTCAAAAGTCACCTTTCAGAACAGTCTTTCTGAATCACTTAAAGTAACCTTCTTGACACTCATCTCCCCATAGCATTGTCCTGGGTTTTTTCTTTATAATATTTATTGCTATCTGACATTATCTTGTTCCTTTGTTGTTTTTTGTCTGTATGCCACTTTCAAAATAAGTTAGAGCAAGGAACTGGTCTGTTGTATACAGTATATGTTTGTTGTTTGGAACAAGTCAATTCCTTCAAAATACTTGTTGAATGAACAGTATTTGGAAAACAAATACTCATCCAAGATCTCCAGAGAAAATTTCTAAACTGATATATCAGCTTGGTTCAGCACCCAAGGGTCCTAGGAGAAGCCATTGAAGAAAAGACACACAGTCTTGAGCCTAGTACATCTGAAGAGTGAGGCGTGGTGCTTCCTGAGGAGGAAACTCATTTCTTTACCCAAAAGAAAATCAATTTTTCATTAGGGCTTATGTTTAACTCCAGAGCTCTGGTGACTGACCATCAGATGTGTTTTGTTTTAACTGGAGAAGATTAGACATTGGAGAACTGAATATCAAGCCAAAATGGGTTGACAGTGAGGGAAGAGAGGTGAGTGATGTAAAAAACGCACAGGATTAATTATATTAATTATCAAAGACTAATTATCAGTGCTTTTTAAATTGTGATAAGGGGAATAGAGGTAGGGAGCAAGACGGACACTAGATATATCTGGGGGAGGAAGAGGGAACTACCAAAAAAGGGAAGACTGATATATGATCCAATACAATCACATTTGGCTCAACTACCTACCACCAGGTACAATGTGCCTGGTGATGGCAACCCAGTAAGGAATGAGGTATAGGAGGGAATGTCTGTTCTTCAGGGGCTCTCAGAGTCTTATCTAGCAAGGAAGACTGATGAATGATGAATTCTAATATGTTATTGTTGGTTTGACACGAGATAGGTATCTTTAGGAGTGGCCGGCCAGCCAATCTATGCTTAGGATTTTACATGGTGGTCCTCAGCTTTGCCTTTTTAGAGACCTGATCTCAATCTACCAGCAGATGCCTAATCTCTTAAAAGTGGCCCATACTAACCACACTCATAAAAGAGTGGTACATAAGCCAAAATATCAGTTTATTAATTTACAGTGAGGAAAACTATGTGAATAGCCAAGTATTTTTTTTTTTTTTTTAATAGCCAAGTTTTAATGAGATTACTTGGTGAGCATGGAGAAGAATAAAGGGAAGTAATTGGGTGATGTAAGTGTTGAATGACATTAGGCTTTGGTGGCCTAATGCTTTTTCTCCATACCAGGACTGTAATTGGATGGGAGCCAGCCAGTCACATCTGCTGGTCAGGACACCGTGCCTCCCTTGTGTTTAATGAACATGGCCAGATCTTGCTTGATGACCCCCATTTTCTTTTTTTTTTTGTTTAATTTTTTTTAAAAATTTATTTATGATAGTCATACAGAGAGAGAGAGAGAGGCAGAGACATAGGCAGAGGGAGAAGCAGGCTCCATGCACCGGGAGCCTGACGTGGGATTCGATCCCGGGTCTCCAAGATCGCGCCCTGGGCCAAAGGCAGGCGCCAAACCGCTGTGCCACCCAGGGATCCCGATGACCCCCATTTTCTTACATCTGCATGCTTACTACCTGTTTTAATTACAATGCCATCATTCAGTAGTACTATATTCTATCCGCTTCTTTGGGAAACAATCTCTTACCATAGTATGTTGATAAATATCAGTTATATCCTTAAGTTTTGAAGATACTTAGGTGTAATTTGTGGTTTTAATGGAGGTGTATGCAAGGATAATGGCAAAATAAGTAAGAAAACCATTAAGACCAACATTTAGCTAATAGCTAACCTGTTAGCAAGGATGAGCAACAATGAATCATCATGTACTGAATCTTCTAGGAATATAAATTGATACAACCACTTCAAAAATAGTTTAACAAAAAAAAAAAAGTAAAAAAATAAATAAATAAAAAAAAAATAAAAAAAAAATAAAAAAAACAAAAATAGTTTAACATACCTAGTAAAGTTGAGTATTACCATATTGTTTCCCTAGCAATTCCATTCCTAGGTTTCAATAACTTGGAGAAACTCTTGCACATGTATACCAAGAAATAGATAACAAGATTGTTTATAGCAGAAAAATAGAGGGGAGAGACTACAAGTTCAGTCAAATGTTCATTTATACCATGAAATACTATGCAAAAATGAAAATGAAAGAAGTACAGCTCTAAGCATGAACTCAAAACAAGGTTGAGTGAAAAAAGCAAGTCACCAAAAGATACATGCTATATGGAGTCCGTTGGTATACAGTGCAAAAAAAGAACAAACCTTACCTGTTAACAGATATGTACATGTAGTGTAAAATTGTAGAAGAAAGAAAGAGAATGGTTAATTCAAAATGCGGTGCAGTAGCTACTTCTTTGGGGGAAAGTGTGAGTCATTGTAATGTTCTCTTTCTGAAGCAAAGCAGTACATTTATGAGGGTTCATTTTATTATTCTTTAAGCCATACTATAAACATGATTTGTGTGACAGAGTTTACTCTGAGATAAAGAGCAGTCTGTTGGAGTAAGCTATTTACCCATTCCAAGGACTGTTGTGTTCTAAACCTGTAGAACCTGGGTGATAAAACATTGCCTTCGCCTCTAATATCCCATTCCTTTTATTATTATTATTATTATTATTATTTTTAAATTGGAGTTCAATTTGCCAACGTATAGTATATCACCCAGTGCTCATCCCGTCAAGTGCCCCACTCCGTGCCCGTCAACCAGTCACCCCAACCCCCCGCCCACCTCCCTTTCCACCACTACCCCTTGTTCCTTCCCCAGAGTTAGGAGTCTCTCATGTTCTGTCTCCCTCTCTGATATTTCCAACTTATTTTCTCTCCTTTCCCCTTTATTCCCTTTCACTATTTTTTATATTCCCCAAATGAATGAGACCATATATAATGTTTGTCCTTCTCCAATTTACTTATTTCACTCAGCATAATACCCTCCAGTTCCATCCACGTCGAAGCAAATGGTGGGTATTTGTCATTTCTAATGGCTGATTTTTCTTTTTTTTTTAAGATTTTCTTTACTTATTTGAGAGACTAAGCGAGAGAGAGAGAGAGAGAGAGAGAGAGAGAGAACACAGGAGCAGGGGCAGAGAGGAAGAGGGAGAGGCAGATTCCCTGCTGATCCGGGAGCCTAAAGTGAGGCTTGATCCCAGGACCCCAGGATCATGACTTGAGCCGAAGGCAGACGCTTCACTGACTGAACCACCCAGGCGCCCCTCTCATATTGTCCGTTATAGTACCTTATTAATAGGATGACTGTTGAATTTATGGCCCATACTGGAACACTTTTGATAGTAAAGGGGAAGAGATGCTCAAAACAGTATTTTTTGAAATATTTATTGACTGAGAAATTGGCTTTATTATATACTGTAAACCTCAAAAAGAAATTCTGTCAAACTGCATTTAAAAACTTGTATAACAATTGTCTAAGCATTTAAAAATAGCATAAGCTAAATAATTACTCTTGGTGTGTGTTCATATACTTTTTATCAATTTCTTACCCTTATCTGTCTCAAATACCATTCATTAATATTTTTATGAAGGGGGTATCTCTTCCAAATGTTCTTATTTTTTATTTCTTCCCCCCAAAATTGCCTGTCACCTTCTTTAAAATTGCATTTGATGGTTCATGTATTTGAAAATGCTTACCCCTTCTGTTGAATCTTCAGAGTGTATTATTTTTAACTGAGAAAGTATACTCTCAAGATACTTAATAAGCTTAGTATCTTAAAGTTGGAAGTATGAAGGGGAGATTTACCAAACTTAGTAATGACAACAATGATAATAATTTGTTAAAAAAAAATACCCATTAGAAAATCAGGGTAATTGCTAAACCAGATGAGCTGTCAAGTAGAACAGGTGTAAGCTAGACCTGTCTTGGGCAGTTACACAAAATGCCTGCAGTTTAACATCTGCATCAGCACAGTTCTGTTAATTTGCTTGTTATTGGACCCAGGTGGCTGCTAGTCAGGTCACTAGCTGACAGACCCTTGTGGTGAACCTTCCTTTCTTCTTAGGAGATGAAAACACGTAAAAGGATCCATAAACTGTTACTGGTTTGAGGAGGAAAATATATTTGTTTAAATATTAAGTTGGAAAAACTTGGGAGAAAGAGTATTAAAGGAAATATATATCCAGACTTTGAAGTACTGGGTGTTTTACAGAGAAAAATTGAGTCAAATCACTAAGTCAAGGATTATTTCTAATTCACATAAGAACATTTTATTTTTTTAAATAAATTTATTTTGTATTGGTGTTCAATTTGCCAATGTACAGAATAACACCCAGTGCTCATCCCATCAAGTGCCCCCCTCAGTTCCCGCCACCCAGTCACCCCCACCCCCCGCCTTCCTCCCCTTCCACCACCCCTAGTTCGTTTCCCAGAGTTCGGAGTCTTCCATGTTCTGTCTCCCTTTCTGATACTTCCCACTTATTTTTTCTCCTTTCCCCTTTATTCCCTTTCACTATTTTTTATATTCCCCAAATGAATGAGACCATATAATGTTTGTCCTTCTCTGATTGACTTATTTCACTCAGCATAATACCCTCCAGTTCCATCCATGTCAAAGCAAATGGTGGGTATTTGTCGTTTCTAATGGCTAAGTAATATTCCATTGTGTACAGAGACCACATCTTCTTTATCCATTCATCTTTTGATGGACACCGAGGCTCCTTCCACAGTTTGGCTATTGTGGACATTGCTGCTGGAAACATCGGGGTGCAGGTGTCCCGGCGTTTCACCACATCTGTATCTCTGGGGTAAATCCCCAGCAGTGCAATTGCTGGGTCGTAGGGCAGGTCTATTTTTAACTCTTTGAGGAACCTCCACACAGTTTTCCAGAGTGGCTGCACCAGTTCACATTCCCACCAACAGTGCAAGAGGGTTCATAGGAATATTTTATGAAACAAATGATCCACATTTATGGCTAAAACTTACAGAAATACTTTATTTTTATTTTGCACATTTTGTGGGATTTATTTGAAGTATCTTTTCCTTATGGAACAGTTCTGCTGTACCTGGAAAGAGGCTGCCCATTTAGGAAAGATTAAGACAGGAAATGGCAAAGGTCCTGGTAGGGATGCCTGGGTGGCTCAGGAGTTGAGCGTCTGCCTTTAGCTCTGGTCCTGATCCTGGGGTCGAGTCCTGCATCAGGCGAGCCTGCTTCTCCCTCTGCTTGTGTCTCTCATGAATAAATAAATAAAATCCTTAAAAAAAGAAAAAAAAGAAATGGTAAAGGTCCTTTCCTATAGTGAGATGCTTGTGACCACCCTTGCCAGTCAGTGGGTAACATATCTCTACATGGTTTGGAGTATGTTATAGAAACATTTTCAGAGGGATCCCTGGGTGGCGCAGCGGTTTGGCGCCTGCCTTTGGCCCAGGGCGCGATCCTGGAGACCCGGGATCGAATCCCACGTCGGGCTCCTGGTGCATGGGGCCTGCTTCTCCCTCTGCCTGTGTCTCTGCCTCTCTCTCTCTCTCTGTGTGACTATCATAAATAAATAAATAAAAATTAAAAAAAAAAAAAGAAACATTTTCAGAAAGCTGTACTTTTTCCCTTAAAAGCACCTTTTCAGAAAAGAATTTTTTGGTGTACATTTTCAAAACCAGTTTTTTCCCCTGTGCCAACTGTCCACTCCTCACTGGCAGAGTGTGTTGATAACCCCCTTATTAATATTGAGTCTGAAAATAATGTTCTCCTACACAATTTACAGCAAAAAAAAAAAAAATGTGTCTTAAACGTGCTGCTTAAGCAATGTACTCTGGTAGCAATAATTTGAAAGTCATTGAAGGGAAAATTTTTATTTTGGCACACATGATGAGTTCTTTCCTCCTAAAACTCAGTTACTAGAAATTCTAAATTCTACCAAATGGCTGTTTTCATAGATTGGAATTTTACATTCTCTCCTCCGCGTATTTTCCCAGTTGATTTTTTCATCGATGAAAAATAAAAGGTAAGGATATTGAATGATCCATAGAGGAGGGTAGTATGTGATAGATGGACAAAGAATATATGACAGGTGGAAATTACATTTCATTCCACCTAATGATAGATCTAAGTAGGTGGAGATGACTTAATATTTGAAATGTGTTTGTTCTCTCTATAGCTTTAAGAAAAAGTAGAAATCACTCTTGCCTGTACTGAACAGCAAAAAATTAAGTGACTTCCTGTACTGCAAATCATGGCACTACCATTCCGGAAGGACCTAGAAAAGTACAAGGACCTCGATGAAGATGAGCTCCTCGGGAATCTATCAGAAACAGAGCTGAAACAACTGGAAACTGTTCTGGATGATCTTGACCCTGAGGTAGGTGGTAATGAAGTACGTTTTCAAACCGTTTCAAACTAAGTAACTTCCTTTTGAGCAGTTAGCTTCTCCTGACTCCTCTGGCACTCCCCGCCTCCTGCGTCTCTCTCTATCCAAATGAACTTTCTGCCTCTTCTCAGTTCCCCCACTTCTGCCTCCACGCCTCCACTGATATGCCTATTCTGAACTATTTTCACTAACACCCTTATTTTCAAACTTCTGAAATCTTCTGTCCTGTAAGAAATGTTTTCTCTCTGGGCAGGCAGGAACATTTTTGATGTCATGAAGCAGGTGATTAGCTCTTTGATGTATGTCAACCTCTGTGCCTCTTCAGAACTTCTATACTTCTCTACTGTGTAGAGTGTCTCTAGAAGGTTCTTTGTGACCTTACCTGTTACCTTTCTGAAACATACTGACCAAATGGAATGTTTCTAGTCATTAGTAGACTAGATCTAACTAGATTCCGCAATACTGTAATACACGTGGAGCAGACCTGGATATATGTATATATGTTTTAATTTGCAGAGTGGGTGTTATTTGTCTTATAAATTACACAAAGCTAAGGTAATGCCCATGTGGCCTGAATTGTTATTCCCTGGTATATATGGTGGGGGGCGGGGGTGGGTAGTGATTGAGGAGAGAACCCAAAAGGTTACGGCTACTTAACCTGAATGTAAGGGTTATTTGCTAGGCTTCTTCTTTTTACAAATGTTTCTTTATGCTGAGACATTGATTTTTAGTGCCTTTTAAGAATTGAGATAGAGTTCGTTTTATAAAATTGTTCTTGTTACTACAACACATTTATTTCCTGCTGGAATGTTTTTGAATTTTTATTATGAATGATACTCCTTTTCTCAGCATTACTTCAGCACTTGGATAATGTATCTATACCATAGATCAAAACCCTTAACCATAATTGTTATCACAAGGAAAAGTTTGCAGTACTTTTAAGTCTGGGGGATAATTCAGGATAACTGTACTGTTTTGATCATGCCACAGCAATATCTTCTACAGGCAATTCAGACCTGTTTGAATCAAGTGGTTGTAGAACTGGCAGGCACTTAAGAGGTCATCTAGCCCAGAGTTTCTTACCCTTAACACTGTTGACATTTGGGGCTCGATAATTCTTTGTTTAGGGGTTATCTCCTGTGTGTTTTAAGTAGCATCTTGGTCTCTACTCACTATGTACCAATAGCACACCTCCCTGTTTAAAAGTGTACCTGGAATTTTGTTTTAATTAGCTGTGGTAAGATTACAAACATGGAGAAAGAGTTTATTATATACAGTTCCCAAGAGCAGGAAGCATACAGGGCCACAAAGGAAAAAGTACCTGTCTTGGTCAGGAAGCAGAAGCAAGCAGGAAGAAGCGAGTTTAGCCCACAACCTTTCTTATGGTTTCCAAGAGAAGGAACGGATGAGATAGGGTTGGCAAGTTTGAGCAAGTTTAGGATTGGATACTTAGTAATTTCAGTGGGCATTGGCCATAGGAGTAGTCTCCAGTTGTCCAGTTACCTGGTTCTGGGTGTTTTATGGCAGCAGGATGGGGCAGGGGGTGGAATATTGACTTGGACTGAGAGCAGTAAAGGAGCTAGTTTGAGGTATGAGCTCTAGATTGGTTGGTTTTCATATGTAGAGCACACTGTTGGGCAGGGGTAGGGAGAGAGAGTTTTTTGCATTAACAAGGCCCCCAAGATGGCAAAGTGTCATAAAATACAGAAGATGAAAAACTTAATACTTCCTCTCGTTAGTCATGACAACCAAGAATGTTTTCCAGACATTGCCAGTTGTACCCTATGGAAACACCTCGGTTGAGAAACATTTGTCTAGCACCTGTTAGGTGACTTGTCTCAGTTACTACAATCAGGGAAAGAACTGAGAGTGGATCCCTCACTGCCTTGCTGCTCTCTGGTAGAGTCTAGTGATCTTTCTTTTAAACTGCAGTGAGACCCTTAATTTTTCTTTTTTTTTTTTTTTTCTTTTTTTTTTAGTGAGACCCTTATTAACACATACACTATGCTAGATGTGTATAAGCTGATGGTTTATATTTTCTTATTGGCAAAACCATGGCCTGCTTCTTGTATGGGGAAGCTTTGAGTTCTGATGTCTGGACATATTTTGCCAACTCCCCAACCCCAGTTGCAACTCCTCCAACCTCAGATGCTGTTTGTTGAGACCAGAAGAACAGTGATATTTATTGATAGCATGCCTCTTGTTGGGTAAAATTTGGGGGAAGAGTGCCAGTGAAAGATGATGTGAGGAAAGAGAACAAGGGTAGTAGCAGCTCCTTCAGGCAGAGAAACCACTGTAATGTATACAGTCTCAGAAGATAGTAAGAGAAGAACAGATAGAGGTTGTATATAGTTCCTTGTTATATTTTAGAGGACTATTTTACTCTCCTTATGCTTCATTCAATATTTTTATTTGGCAGCTTAGTGCATTTTTTCAAAATGTACGTCTCCAAAGACAGCCAGCCTAGGCAAAAGCCATTTTTTCAGTTTCAAGCTTGGAGTATATCATTACAACAAAATGCTACTGTGATGAAGAAACATATACTTTTTTAGTAGCAGTCATTCTAATGAGCTCTTTACCTGTTTCTTAAGTAATTATGATCTATTAACTTGACTAATGTATACTTCTAATAAAGTATAGTTGTTGATGGGATTATAGCCTCTAAAGCCTGATACCCATCATTTATTTTGTGTTCAAAAACTGTATTTAAGGAGTCTGGATTCCAGCTAACATATCACTTAGAACTTAAATGTTTTACATGGGCTTCAGCATGCAGGTGGAATAGTGCAACTCCATCATTACCACCATGAAAGAGCAGTTTACGCTACTAATGGTGATGGAAAGTAATTTTAATTCATTCGCCTCAAAGAGCATTTTCCTTTAAAAGTATCCCCAAAACTTTATTCAGTAAATATTTGGGGGGGCAAACAATAGATTCTGATACTATATACTAGGCTTAGGAATACAAGAGTAAGCAAAACAAATATGGTCTTTGCCCTCACGATGCAGGCTAGTAGGAGTAGGGGGAGCTAGGCATTAATCAAATAATCATGCCATATTAATATAAGAGTATATAATGAAAGGTCTTGGGGGAAATGGAGCGGCAGTCTTAAAAATGAGTAGCCAGGGGCACCTGATTGGCTTAGTCAATTAAGTGTCTGCCTTCGGTTCAGGTCATGACCCCGGGGTCCTGGGATTGAGCCCTGAGTCAGGCACCCTGCTCAATGAGGGGCCTGCATCTCCCTCTCCCTCTGACCCTCCCTATTGCTGGTGTTCTTGCTCTTTCACTCTCTCAAATGAATAAATAAAAAAATCTTAACAAAATGAATAAAAAATGATAGACAAAAAATGTTTCTAGAGAAGGCCTCTGGTAGAAGGAAGTGTGTGGCAAGCACAAGAGAAGAATGAGGGCTGGTGTGGCTAGAATGGGGTGGGTGTGTCAGGTAAGGCTTAACAGATCAGGGAGTGGGAGTGAGGGATGAGGAGTATAAGACAACTGATCTAGGGAGACCAGTTGAGAAGCTAACGTGATATTCGATGCCAGCTTGATCATAGCTTGAACAACAGTAATGGTGTTAGAAGAAAACAGATGAATGAGTTTTTTGGGAAGTAAAAATGGGTAGGACTTGATGGTTCATTGGGAATGTATTCTTCATGTGTAGCTCTCTATTTAAAGTTGGTAGGTAGAAATCTTATTATGTTTCTGACAGTTTTGTGTTACAAATACACTCTTAGTGCAGGGTTAAGAACAGACCTTTGTGTTTCATATTTATAGGTGAGCTTTCTGTGTAATGCATACCATCACATGAGGAGAATACAAAGGTGAAGTTTATGAAAATTACGGTTCTCAGCAAATAGCCACAGTTGAAGTGCTGTATTTTCTAGTTATAAAATGTATATTCCCTATTATTATGTATATAAGATCTACCTTTATAATGAAAATTATACAGGAGATTCAGCATTATTGCCAACTTTGGGATGTGCTGCAAAAGAAGGCTGGCCCTTTTGTGTGACTTCTCAGGCTGCCTTCCATTTCCAAAGCAAAGGAATATCTAGGAATAGTGAGACAAGCAATATCACCACTTTGCCTTCTGTCAAGCAAAAGGATGGAGCTCATGTTGTCTCATCACTGCTTGTTATTCCTGGACTTGGTGAAAATTCAGAAAATTCTCTTGTAAGAGACAACTTTAATTCATTGCCTCCCACCCTTTCCCCACTCTCAGTCCCTCCAGGCACTCAAAAAGACTACCTACAAAAAAAAAAAAAAAGACTACCTACATGAAAACCCAGGGATATAGCTCTTGCTTTGAGTACCTCTGGTGTGCCTTGATGCATGACTAGCAGTGACAGTGGTTGCTGCAAATGCATCCTCTTACTGATGTGTACATACTTACATAAAAAGTTGAACCTTTTGTGTTTAAACACAAACAAGTGAACATTAATGTCCTGATATCTTACTGTACAACATACATGTTTTTATATTAAAAGGTCTTTACCATGAAATAGAAATCATTATAAAAGAATACGTGTATCATTTAAAATTCTTTTGTAATAGAATTATTTTCTGTATATGCATTTATGCTTAGCAGCTATTAATCATTAAGAAAACCTTTTTATGACGATCCAGGACATTTAAAAAGTAAAAGTATTCTTCTAGTAGAATACTTTCTGAAGAATACAGGTATATGCTTATTTTAAAAATGAGTGAATTCTGCGTAATAAATAAAAACTGTGTGTGGAACACTTTTACATTGCTACCCTAAAATCCTCTAATGAAGTGTTGTATGTTTGTGTCACATTCTGGCCTATAATTCTTTCTTAAATGGGTAATCTGTGGAAGCATATGGTGTTGGCATTCTTGGTGGTCATAATGGCTGATTCATTCTCTTTGGCAGAATGCCCTTCTGCCTGCAGGGTTCCGGCAGAAGAACCAGACGTCAAAGTCCGCCACAGGGCCATTTGATAGAGAACACCTCCTTTCATACCTGGAGAAGGAGGCATTGGAGCATAAGGACAGGGAAGACTATGTGCCCTACACTGGAGAAAAAAAAGGTAAACATAGAATTTTGAGGTCATTATTTTATAGCACTTGATTTTTCTTTCTCTAGGTAGGGTAGGTCTGGGGAAATAATGTTCTTACAGATGCATCATTAGTAGCCTTAAAGATTTGTGATGCTGTTGACTTAAAAACTTGTTAGGTAATCTGGCACTTTATTTTCATTTTCCATCAATTGGACCAGTAAGTTCCTTTTTAATGATCTGTAAGTGAGGTTTTATTATAGTGATTTTATATATAACCCTGTAGTTCTCTGACAAATTTAAGAGTGTGCTGAGGTAAAATTTAAAATTTGTGTGTGTTTCAGAATGCAAATGATGTCAAAGCACTGCTCCCCTCTAACTCCTCTCTTTAAGGAGAAATGCCATAAAATAATTCAGGCCATATTTTCAAAGACCCTTTTTTAAAGGCTATCCTACAGCATTCCTGAGTAAATCATAGCCATAAGTGTCAGCGTTTTGTACCCATTACTTTCAGGAGTGTTCTAGTCCAGATCTCTCCCATTGCAGACTTGGACCTTAGATAAACTCAGTAGAGACTGAGTACAGCTATATGTTTTCAAGTTCTGAATATAAAACAACATGAAGGAGGTTAAGTTTTTCAACTTTCAGTACCAATTGGCCTGAGAAGCCAGAATCTACTTGCACTCTTGTTGAGGGTATCTGTCTGGAGCACTGGAGAATAGTGGCAGTGGTTGCAAGATCTGAAGATTAGCTCTTCTGGCCACTGGTTTTACATCTGAATCCTTGGTTATCCAGACAGGAAGAACAGAGCATAGTGTTTCCTCCTAGTTAGGCTTTAGCTTTTTACTTGGGAAGGAAGCCCTCCTCAAGAATTTGGCCACAGCTCTGTCACATGGCTATCCTTAGTGGCAAGGGAAGCTGGAAAATTCATTTTAGCATTCTACTCTCTGTAATAGCAGAAATCTAGCAAATGACTTTTGAGTAGGTAATTCATGAGGTCTGCATTGAGCCTTTCAAAAATTATCTCATCCCCAACTCCTCTGCTCTTTCACTAGACCCCACAATTCCCTTATCTCTACTTCACCATCACTACCGTAGCTACTTGTATTAGAGTTTCCCAGAGAAACAGAAGCAGAACCAAAAAGCTGTGTATTGGTGAGGGGATGAGATTTATTTTAAGGAGTTGGCTCATGTGATTATGGAGGCTTTTTAAGTCTGAAATCTATACGATAGGCCAGCAGGCTAAAGACCTAGGGAAGAACTGCAGTTCAAGTTTAAAGGCAGTTGGCCCTAGAATTCCTTCTTGCTCAGAAGAGATCAGTCTTTGTTCTGTTAAGGCCTTCAGCTGATTGGATGAGGCCCACCACATATGGCTTTACTAAAAGTTCACTGATATAAATGTCAGTCTCATTAAAAAAACACCTTCACAGAAACACCCAGAATAATATTTGACCAATGATCTGGGCACCATACCCAGCCACATTGGTTCATAAAGTTCACCATGATACTACCGTTGAAGATGAGAATGTCTTGTCCCTCAGATATTTAGGGCCAAAAAAATGATTGAAAACCATTGCATAAAAAAAAAAAAAAACAATGCATAGTTTTAAAGTGTGGAAAAATCACAAAGATGAGCAAAAGCACCAGTTCCTTTGTGTTTTTTATAGAAAAGACTACTGGTTATGTTTTCATCTGAATAGCCATACCTGTAACCACCCAGTGTTTATAGTTTCAATTCCGTTTATATAGGAAAACACAATTTTATGAGAATAAATAATTGGTTGATCACCTTTTACTATTATGTGTGTTTCAAGTGAACTTGGAGTATAACTAGTAAGAAGAATAGAGGTAGAAGCAGAGGGGGAAATGTGAGAAAAAGAGATGGCAGAAAAAAATGTGGAATTTGAGGACAAAGAGAAAATAAGAGATGTGAAAGAACGGAGTTTGTCCTAAGCTGACCCAGGAAGCTTCCCAGTATGCTCTTGTTTCATAATCTCCAGTTGCCTAGGAAAAGATCTTGGAGGATTAAAGGAAGTAGGAAAGAAGGTAGAGAAGAATTGTGGAAAACAAAATATTAGAGGGGAGAAATGATAGGGGCTTTCCAGGAATATGAGTGACAAGTCAAAAAACACTATCTTCAACTGGAGTGTATTAACTTTTGTTTCCTTTTATAACTTTTTAAAATTTCACCTTATTTCTTAGATTTTGGATGGATATGAAATAAACAGAAGTAATTGAGTTAAAAAAAGCAAGTAATTTTGCATTCATAATAAGTGGTTTTCTTTTTAAGATTTTATTTATTTTTTAGATAAGAGTGTGTGCACGTCGGGGAAAAGGGCAGAGGGAGAGGCTGAGAGAGAATCTCAAGCAAATTCCCGGCTGGCATGGAGCCTGATGCAGGGCTTGATCTTACAACCCTGAGATCATGACCTGACCCAAAATCAAGAGTCAGACAGACACATAACTGCCTGAGTCATCCAGGCGCCCCTCAGTAGTTTTCTTTTTATAATACACTCAGTATTTGCTGGTGGCTCAGTTGGTTAAGTGTCTGATTTCAGCTCAAGTCATGATCTCAGGGTCTTGGGATCAAACCCTGTGTTGGGCTCTGTGCTAAGCAGGGAGTCTGCTTGTCCCTCTGCCCCTACCCTGCCTTGTGTTCTCTCTCTTTCTCTCTGTCTAAAGTAAATAAATAAAATCTTTTATAAAAATACATTCAATATTTTTACTGTTTCTTCTAGCTGTGTATGTTTGTTAAATACTATTTATGGGCAGCTATGATACAGTGACTAAGACTGTGGCATTTTTAAAAATAACAAACATTTTATTGAAGCGTAACATGCTTACAGAAAATGCACAAATCAGAAGGATATCACTTAGTGGATTATATAGTGAGCTCAGCCATGTACGCAGCTGCTTCTTACTCACTTTTCCCCGTCTTCTCAGAGGTAACCATCATCCTAGCTTCTAATACGATAAGTTAATTCTACCTGTTTTGAAATTTCTATAAAAGGAATCATACAGTCTAAATATTTGCATTGCCTACTTCATACGGTTTTTGTGTGGACCAAATTTATTAATGAGTACAGTGAAACCACTGTAAAAATCCTTTATTATGTAGTCACTGTAAAGGATCATACGGGTGATGTTATTACCAAATGAGGGACTTCCATTTTTCTGTCTGAAGGAGTGGTCCAGAACCAAAGAAATGAGTTTTTGAATTTCAGCAGTCCATCTAATGGAAGCATATACTACCAGCCTAGATGGAATATAGAGCTATACTCTGAATTTGACACTTGGAGAAATAATTTGCCCTGGTCTTTAATATTTCTTACTGACTCTCATTTTGCTTTTCTTTGCCAGGAGTCTTCCTCTGCATTTCTAATATCACACTTCACCCTTAACCTAGCCTAAGTTTTTCCCCTGAGTGTCACTTATTTCACGGGTGAACCAGAGCCATGCTGCATGCACTTTGTACACTATACTTAGGTGCACCAGAGAATTCCTTTTGAGCCCTGACTCACCCATGTGGGGCTCCTCCCTTCCTTGCCAAGCCTCGTGTTCTCCTTATTGGCCCTTAGGGTAGAGTCATCTATGCTTTTTTTTTTTTTTTTTTTCCTTCTCCTTCCTGAGAAGGGAATGACTTTGGATTTCTTTCCCACAAACCGCATATGCCCTACCTTACCCTGCTTATTACTAAAGGTGAATTTAACCTTTAAAGTTTAGATTATTTTAAACTAAAAACTCCTCATACACTTTCCAAGTTATATATTGACAATAACATTAGCTTTCCAGAAAACTTACTGTAGTCACTTTCCCCTCACTTCCTTCACCTTGCTGAATACCTGATTTCTTTAGAGAAAAGGCAGGCCTCATCCCTCAATAAACTGGAAAGATGGTAATAATGCCTAAATCAACAGGATTTTGTAACTGCCAATGGGCAATTGGTTTCCACTAAATCCAAGATGCAGATGGGCTCTTATTTTTGTATTCATATCTTATGAGTCTAAACGTCCCTTATATGCGCCTGGAAAAGGTGATTTTCCCTACCAACGAAGCTGATATTTGAAATGGGCTGCTTAAGTTAGTAATGCAAGATGCTGGTATCTCCTTTTCAGAATGGTCACTCTGTCTTTTGAATGATTCACTCATTACTCCTTTGGGGGTAAGGAGTTAGCCAGATGGATTATTCATCACTCATATTAAGACCTCCTTTCATGAGAAACTTTCCCTGGATAATCATACCCAGGGAATGAATATTCCTTTCCTTCTGATGTTTTTGTGTATAATTTATATACTATATTGAATACTGGTATTAATTGTTCCAGAATCATCTACTGTGAGGTTCTGTTATTAGTTGTTTATTTAGGATTGGTAAGTCCTCTTGATGAATGACCATTTGTCATTAGAAAGTGATCTTCTTTACCCCTGGTAAAATATTCTTTACTCTGAAACCTACACTGTTTAATATTAAAACACCAATCTTACTTTTCATTAGTACATGGATGGTATATCTTTTCTGTTGTCCCATCAGCTCTTTGTTTCCTTTTTCCTCCTTTTGTTTTTTTCCATGTCTTCCATGCCTCTACTTAACTACATGAACCTATGGAATGTGATTATATTTATTACGTTTATTATATTTACCTGCTAACTTTACATCTGATTTAGCAATCTAAGTCAGTAATGGGTGGATTATTTTTCCTTCCTTATGGATCAAATTTTCGGGCTTCTTACCGTACTGGTAATTTTTTTTTTAAATAAGATTCAGATGTTATGAATTAACTTGTTGGGTGCTGGATATTTTGGTATCTCTGTAAATATTCATGACTTTCATTCTGGGACATGATTAAGTTACTTGGGAACGATTTGATTTTTAGGGTCTTGTTTTTAAGATTTGTTTGCTGGGACTGGAGCAGATTTCATTGTAGGGCTAATTTTTTCTCTACTACTGGGGAAAGACCCTTCTGAGTTCCCTCCCCAGGGCCCTGTGATTTATGAGGTTTTACAGTCTGGCTGCTGGGAACAGGTCTTATTCCCAGCCCTGCATGAGCACAGGCACTATTATCTGGCATCTTCTCAGGTATGTTTTCCTTGGCCCAGGTAGTTTCCTCAACCATTTGCCAAGTACTGCTCTGCTGAGGACCTAAAGGCAACCCTCTGTAGATCTCCAGATCCTGCAGCTCTCTTCTGTGATATTTTGTCCTGCAGATGCCAACTGCCTTGGTCTCTCTGTCGGCTCTGTCTATTCAGTTCAGAATGTTCCCAGGCCCTGCCTGGGTTCCTGCTCCCCGTGCTGCAGCTGGACACTTTCTCCAGGCTGGAAGCTGAGCGGTCAGAGGACTCACTTTGTTTCTCATCTCTCATGGATCCCTGTCTTTAGTTGCCTGATGATTATTAGTGCCTTGAAAACTTCTTTCATATATTTGTCCGTTTTTGGGTTTCAGACATGTGGGTAAATCCTCTCTTTATTATTTCACTTTGGCTAGAAGTAGAACTCTCCAGAATCATATCTCCCCAAAGTAAAGATCTCTTATTTTCCTTACAGTGTCTCTAGTATTCACAAACTCAACTAAACATTTGTTGAATATATGAGTGTTTATTGGTGATCATATTGCAATATTGAGCAGCTATCATGTGTCATTGGGTAAAAACAAAAATGCCTTTCTAGGACCTGCCCTTCATTTTTTAATTTGGTTGACTTGAGGTTGGTGTGCATCTGCTCAACAGGCATATCCCAAAGTCCCTTGGAGATTAA